>NC_056729.1:635498760-635536260 GCF_019279795.1 Protopterus annectens | reverse complement strand
AGGGGTACACCTCAGAGTGTGTGTACAGTTTTGGCCATTGTGCATTCTTGCCATTAGTAATGCTGAGTTAATGTTTTTTCACAGTATGCATTCGGTTTGTGTCCTAGGTGTCTGTGTATCATCAGGATCTGGGCCTGCAAAATGTCCAAGAGTATGGCAGTGTGATAACACATCAGTCATGTCAGGGGCAAGGTACAGTTCTACCCATACACATTTCCAAGGCCTGTGTAACAGTGAATGCATATGCCTTGCAGATTATAGTGCCGAGTCTTATATATAGGTATGTGGTGATTAACGTATTCTGTTGTACAGGAGAGAATGGTCAGTGTAGTGGGTTGAATACACCTACATTTGGTGATAACCATAGCACCAGGGGATATTGCATTGACCAAACACACAGAAATTACTATTAACACACACACACAGACACACACACACACACACACACACACACACACACACACACACACACACACACACACACACACACACACAAAAAAAATTGCCAGTACTGGGATCCATAAGTACATAGAGTCATATGTGTGGTTGGCATGAATAGCCATGAAGGCTGTACACCTGCTTATATGTGTCTTAATCATGTTACGTCTAACAGACCTTGTTCCGCCCAGCAACAAAATGATCAGCCCTTGCACAGCTTGAACCCAGAACCGTGCATACTATAGCCACAGCAATTTACCACTAAGCCATTTGAGCTGTAAATACAGCTGATGTTTATTCAAACATATCATGCAGCACAGTGTATATATATATATATATATATATATATATATATATATATATATATATATATATATATATATATTTATACACATATATCTATCCCCGGGATTCATGAAGTTCGGCGCAAGGATGGCGTTAGCCTTGCGCCGACCATGCGGCATAGAGATGGCGCAGCAGCACCACATGCATATTAATGAAGGTGCACTGCCATAACGGCCACATGCATAGGAAACATGTACGAGTGCAGGGGCCGTGTACAAGTGCTGCACGGAGGAGTGAACATGTCGGCTGCATACACGCAACCTAAAATACTGACTAGTAAAGCCTGCCTCTAATAGTTATCACTCCTGTCAGTGTCCGTGGATACTGAAATGTATGCAAAGCATACAAGACATCATTGCGAACACCACAATAAGAAGTAAGCACAAAGGCACGTAGCTGAATATTGAGTCCCCGTCCCTTGAACAAAGATATTTAAAACCCTGTGCCCGTATTCCATTGTCGTGTCGCTAGTTATACCAAGTGGAAATGAAATGCATTGTGTTAGCATGCCGACAATTGCCAAGCCTAGCCCAATGGTTTGGGTTACCACCTGTCCTACATTGTGAGGGACAGTCCCCCTCTAGGCAGGTGTGTCCATACCAAAATCATAATAAATGTGAAATGTCCTGCGATAGTAGGACATAATTATGTCCCATATATTATGTAATAGTCCCATACAGTACGTATGTCCATATATAAAATACCTATATGTTACAAGAAACAGAATAAGCAAGTAAATGAAACAGAATAAGCAACTACACCGCTGTTACAATAAAAGCTTATATGTAGGCATGAAACTAAAGTACTATCCTTTGTAATGACTGTGGGTATGTGTTGGCCTGTAAACTCAGATGTGTGCCACGAAAATGTCCCATCCAGGTCATATGAAAAGGTGGCAACCCTACCAATGGTCAGAGCATTCATCCAATATCTGCCTATTTGCGGTCCACATCGTCCTTGTCAGGATGGCCCATAGATGAACGGGTATTACCCGGGTCTACCTACCATGTCATGAAAGATAAGTATTTGCGAGTACCTATGTGCGTGAAGTACAGCATGTGGATGATCTGAAATGTTAGTGTAGACCTCACAACCATATTGGTCCCAGAGATATGTAGTGTACACAATGTGTTCTGTTGACTGTGCCATGTGCCATCAACTAGAGAAGGGATGAATATTGTTTGTGGAATATGGGGGTGGGGGGTGATGGGTAATGTAATAATTTGCCAATGGGGAGACTGGGTTGGATGCAGAATAGGTGAACTGGAGATCTACGAGGGAGTGGTGGGTGAATCAGGAAGATAACCAAAGAAAAAATATACACATCCGCAATACAATCCCACAAACATGTGAACATTAAAATGTGCAATACAGATGTACAGAAATGTTACCGGCACATACCCACATAATGGTCTGGCCTGAACTGAGCCATCCAACCCCAACACACCTGGATACATAATTGAATACCCATCATCCCCTTCACAGCACATCATCCCCCCTTCCTGAACAAGCCATACTCGGGCTGCTAGATAGGTGGGGCCATAACTGCACATAGTGACCCCTACCCATATCTAGTAGGCAGTCTCACCCTAGACAGTCTCTGGATTGAAAACTATGTATCTCTTGCATGTATAACCCTACCTTACAGCCGTAAAGCAAAGATGGTCATCAGTCCCCACAACTGGATATCCCTCATGGGATATGTATCTGTTCTAAACATTAGACTTGGTGTCATGACATGATGTCCAGTCCTGTATACATCTGGACACAAGTTGTATGAGCAGTAGTTGTCCACAAGACTGTTCAGCCTCCAGCCGGTCCTGCAGAGCCTATGACCAAGGATTAAACACCTGACCGTGATGCACATTTCCCCACTTGCATTATCGGGAATATATACCTTACACATTCGCATAGTGGCAGTGGGATATAGGGTGCTTAAGCCACTTTAAAGCAGATGTAAGTAGGGTTACCACCTGCCCCACCTTCCAAGGGATTAAACACCTGGCCGTGATGCACGTCTCCCTACGAGCATTATCGGGAATATATACCTTACACATTCACATAGTGGCAGTTGGATATATGGTGCTTAAGGCACTGTAAAGGAGATATAAGTAGGGTTACCACCTGCCCAACCTTGTGAGGGACAGTCCCTTTTTGGGCAGTTGTGTCCAGACCAAATATAATACAATGACAAATGTCTTGTGATTGTAGGAAATATGCCCCATATTTCATGTAACAGTTGCATAAAACAGTTATTTATGTAAAATACTCAAAGTTACAAGAAACAGATAATGCAAACAAACCGCTACAAGAATAAGCGTTCATTTAGGCAAATAAGTAAAGTTCTAAACTTTGTACTGACCGTGGGTATGTCTCAGCCTGTAAAATCTGGTGTGTCCTGAAAATGCCCCGCTTTGGCCATATGAAAAGGGGGCAACCTGAGACGTAAGCGGGTATGCAAGTGTGTATGCGCGATGGTAGGTGGCGGTGATTCAATGGTATGGGAAATGTAAATGAGCATGTAGGTGTATATGCATGTGTATGTACAGACCGATATACACACACACACACACACACACACACACACACACATATATATATATATATATATATATATATATGTAGATATGAAGAATGAACATGGTCACAATATAGGAAATCCCCGTAATAGTGCTGTTATATATCAGGATGACCACAGGTGAGCACACCTCTGCATCCCTAACCATAGGTAGGATGCTAAAAGTGGAATGAACAATCTCCCCTTGCTATGTCTGACTTTCAGCTAGGTACAGGGCAGTCCAGGTCTCCAGTCGGACAAGCCTAAACCCGGAAGACCATATGATCCCCCTGACAATCAAACACACGTATGTGCCAGGATGGCTTTCAAGGTCTGAATATCCTTGGAGTGAGTCAACATGCAGCATGAGTCCAGAACAGTAAGGAATAGGGAATGGCGCATGTGTAGTAGTTCGTTTTTCCAAACAGGTAAATGGATGCCTGCTGTGTAAGTGAAGTGATGAGGCATGTGTTCGGGTAACTATGCACCATGGGAATACATATAAATGAGGCAGAATACCAATAGTGTAGTGGTTAGAGCATCCGCCTAATGAAAAGGCATTCACGGTTCAAGGTCGACAATAGCACATATCATTTTTCTTGAGGAATGAATATTGCTCTGCTGTAAAGTCGACATTTAAACATGTAAAGGTGAACGTGTGTATTGCATGGGACTATTAACCAGATCCTTTCAATCAAAGTGGTATTGTCATAATGTATAAGGCACAAATAAGCACAAATAAGCGACCGTAAACATATATAACGCACAGTAAGCATAGGCGAGTGCGCCTGTGCGGGTGTAAGCAGCTCCCAGCATAGGAAATGTATGTTTGTATGTACAGATGTAATATATATACATGTATATATATCTATCTATATAGATATATATATATTTTATATAGATATATATATATATATATATATATATATATATATATATATATATATATATATATATATATATAAATATATATATATATATATATTTATATATATATATATATATATACACACACACACATATGTGTATATATATATATATATATCTACATACATGAGTAATATATATATATATATATATATATGTATATATATATATATATATATATATATATATATATATATATATATAGATAGATATATAAATATATATAAAGAATGGATGTTGTAACAGTAAAGCATACACAAGGGATGTGAAGGGAATCAAGAGCAATGTTGGTATTATAAAGTGCTTTCAGTGTATGTCATAAAAAGCTGCCCAGGAGCATACCTCTCAATCATACCAAATTACTCGTTTTTTACAGAGTTTTGTGGTCCAAATGAAGGGGTGCCACGATTCCCGAGTGGCACCCCTTCATTTCCAATTTTTTTTTTTGGTTTTCTAAACTTTTTCAAATATCCTGCTGTCGGAGCTGATGCCATCACGTGCGCGATGACGTCAGCTCCGTCAAGGCTGTCAGTCAGTCGGAATTGAGCTCCTTCAGCTCATGTCATCATGTCCGGCTGCAAATGCGAGCGGGAAACCGAGAATGCATTTGGATTACTTTTATTTAGGGGCCAGGCTGGAATCCAGTATTATCATTAGGGAAGCAGCGAGTGGGACTCGTTTGGATTAAGCAGCAGCTGCAGCTCATTTTGCATGTATTAGCAGTGTGCGGGAAACAAGAACACATTTGGATGGATTACTTAATTTACATTTACTATCGAAGCAGCAGCTCATTGCATTTGGATTTATTTGGTGGTCGTCGACTCGTCGTATTTATGGGGAAAAAGAAGCTCGGATCGGGAGCACTCATGCATCAAGTAGTAAGTGCACATCAAGGTGTGTGTGTGTGTGTGTGTGTGTGTGTGTGTGTGTGTGTGTGTGTGTGTGTCTGAGAATATGCCACCAGGTCTGAATAGCATGAAAGTTTTGCCATTTGCATTGGTGTTTTTACTCTGCCATTTTTATTCTGCTAATAAATGTCAGATGTTGAGTTCCTAGTGGTTACTGACCTTTGTTGTACATTTTTCTGCCTTTGAAAGAGAAAGTCTTGTTATTATTGTCTTGTCTCATTCTAAAGACTAAAAGAATGAAAGCACTTAATTTAATTTTCCTCTGGTGCACTTTTTGACACAAAGTGGTTTTAATTAAGACTGTATCCTGTACAGGGTGCCAATATTTTGAGTTTGTTCTTAATTACATCTTTTACTTGATAGTTAGATTTCAAATTGTCATTAGTTATTGCATCTAGCCGCTTAGTGGGTGTATTTGTTACCAATTTAATGTTATGTTTATGTAAGTTAGAGTGAAGAGAGATTTCTTGGTAATAAGTTATTTTCTTGTGAATAGGATGATGTTGCAGACTGTGGAGGTATATTTATGCAAGCAGTGTGTATGCCTCATATTTTTGTTGTGGTTTTCTAGATTTTGTGGCATATCTCTGAAGGATTGAATAAAATTCACTAATGGCAGGCAATTGAATTTCAGACTTCAAATACTGAGCTTATAAACTTAGAAAATTGCTAGAGTAAAAGTTTTTGTGTTGCCATTTATTTTCTATTGAGGTGTGTGCGTGTGTGTGTGTTTGTGTGTGTGTGTGTGTGTGTGTGTGTGTGTGTGTGTGTGTGTGTGTGTGTGTGTGTGTATAGATATATATATATATATATATATATATATATATATATATATATATATATATATATATATCTAATATGTTCATGTGTGTAAGTAGACTTATGATGGAATTAAATGTTCTGAATTGGGCAGTTTTGTCATTATTGGTTCATGCATTTTGTTTCATTCAATGAATGTGAGTTTTAAGGGCAGAGAAGTTTTAATGTTTGTTTGTCTTTTGGCCTATGCCTAAGGCCGGCTATGACTGTAGTCATGTAGTCTGATGTGATAGGCATCACAAGGTATGCCTAAGAGGAACACACGAATATGAATGATTCTCCAGACAGGCTGCTGATTCCGTACAGTCGAACGCCATGCCGTTGCCTAATAGATAGCTGTTTCCGATACTGTATTCATGCATTCCAATGTAATAGGCATCACAAGGTGGGAGCACATTGTATGAGGTACACATAAATATGATTGTGTCACAGGACAGACCACTGATTCCGTACAAACGCGATGCCGTCGCCTAATGGGTGGCTAATCCAATACTGGAGTCATGTAGTACGATGTAATAGGCATCACAAGGTAATAAGGTAATATTGTGGTCCTCGCTCACACTCAGGGTTGTGAGTGACAGATGCAAGCACCAATGCTGGTGCATTAGCAAGTGCAGGATCGAGCGGGTGTAAGCGTGTTTGGCTACCAGTATGTGAGTATTGCATTGGTTAAGCAATGTACAGGCTAATCAAGTGTAAGAGGCTGTAACCAGAGGCTATCATACAGCGCAGTCATTCAACAATATAGGAATGTATCCGATCATGTAGATGTACATGTGAGTGTTTATGTCCAGCATATAGGTACATACATATATAGAGATCCATGTGGCAACAAAGCATTACAAATGAATGAAACTGGAAACACCAGCAACACCTGTATTATGTAGTGGTGTTACTCTATGTGATCACAAGACTCCCTCAGACAGACACATTGTCAGTCATACACGGAAATAGTTGTACATTGGCCGTATACATCACTCTGTGCATGTAATGTACATTAACACAACAGTACCTGTCCAATCATTATGCGTGAAAAGTACTCCTGCAATGTGCTGTGTGCAACATCATCATCATGATAAAGGTAAATGGGGTAACCATAGAGGGACCGGTAGTGTTTTGTGTACAATGGGGTCATCCTCCTCACATGTACCTGGACCATGTAGGAGTGATGTGCATACCTGGACTGTGCACCTGAGGGACAGTGGTGAGGATAACAATAGTATGTTATGATGCATATTACAAGGGTTTCATGTGTCTAGTGGGCACATGTGTGTAATGGACAGCTATGTATAGGGCAGATGGTGTCCTAGGAGCTGAATGGCCTTATGTGTCCGTAGGTGAGGGTCAGATGTTGGGGAAGGAGTGTAGGTATGGCCATGGAGGATAGGTAGGAGCACAGAAATGATAGCATACAGGGTTGGTATATGACACATATGGGGGGGATACACCCTGGATGAGGATGGGTCTTCGGCATTCAAAAGCCCATGGGAACAGTGGGATGGAGGTCTCCAGCCATGGGCAACTGCCACTGCACCTACACAGCTGCAAAGGAGGCATTGCTGGTGGCTGTCCAGGAGGGGCAGCATCACTCTGTAAATGTGACACTCCTCCCTTGAACTGGCGTATCTGGCTTTGTAACCCCTTAGGGAGCCACCTACGCAACATGTCCAGGACCGCATGACAGCAGATATGTACCTGTCTGGTCCCGCTCCCAAGGGGTACATGTTTCATCCTCAGTGGTGGTACCACCAGAAGGTGGTGCAGAGCCAACAGAGGTTAATGTTAATGGCTGGGCCCCAGATGTGCAAGTGCCCGGTGCCATGGTCAGCTGAAGTGGGACAGGAGGATCTGCCGGGACCTACCAACCCATTCAGCCTATGGTGTTGCATTTTAAACCCACATATGGCTTAGTGATATACAACAGCATACAGGATTACCTATGACAGTATGCATAGATATCACCAGCAACCCAACACAACAGATGGTATACATTTGCAGAGGGAGCACAACACATGCATATATACTGCATGGCAACTGTACAATGTGTAGTAGATGTGTGACCGCAGCTATGAACAGTTCCCCATCATTGGCTTGTCACTGGGAATCCCACACAGTGTCAGTCATACCACTGTCTCATGTGACACATGTCCAGTCAGGGATGTGATGGCAGTAAAACATCCCTATCATCATGTACTTTCTGCAATCCCCACACCATGCTTCTGCTGTGCACGTAAGTGTGTTCAGTGTATAACACAGGAAACAAATGGTTGCACACACTAACCTGTTCACAGTTGGCCCTACAGATGGGGTTCCCTCATGAACAGAGTACTGTCATGTCTGTATTTTAGCATGCAGAATAGCCATTACCACACACATGTTAAACAGGCAGTAGTCTGAATGCAGCATAGCTACACTTACATGCTGTAGTTGTGTGGCACATCACCCTCCTCTCATTAGGCTATTTCCCACTGTGGAAAATGATTGAGGTACATTCAGATATCATCTGCGATGCCATGTCAGAACACCACATCCAGGTACCACTCACAGTGACTGTCATGGCCAGATAATAACATGTTTCCCTAGATAGTGTACTGTGTTTATCATGCGGATGGCTATGGGAACACCATCACAGCTGTACCACATGCAATCAGCTAGAGGAGGACTGCAAAAGGTGCAGAGGCCATCACCTGACCGTTTCTATCTGTTACAATACACATGCTGCTGCTGTGCAGGTGTACATCTTCACATCCACCAGAGAGTATGTGTGCATACACCAGGGAAGGGCTTGGAGACTTAATCATAAGCATCATCTGCCACATGCTGAATAGTACAGGGGCAAACCCCTGACTACTCATTACTACTACATGTGCATGACATTACTACATGTGCCACAGAGGTGGCATGTTGCAGTGCTGTAAGAACATGTGTGTAGGTGAGTGAGTGCCATCTGCAACAGATATAGTAGACGTACATTAGATGTGTCACATGTCAGTCCACGTGAACGGTTGCCATTGTCACCACAACCACACTCTAATGGACACGCATTGACACCTTTGCCAGGGAGGCAAATACACAATGTAACTACTTAGTTTGCCACACGCAGTAATGCACAGGACCACATGCACCACAGGAGATATCTGGAGGTTCTATGGGCTAGGGCATATGAAATTGCTTGACAACTGTTGGTATGCCAACAATGTTTATACTGGGAGTGACTGTGGTTGTGAGCATCACAACCCACATGCAGACACAGGGTTTCAGTACTGTCATGCAGGTATGCATTGCTCCATGGGTGTGTAGTGTTTGGCTGTGCAAGATGGCCGTACAAGGCTGGGTGAGGGGTAATCCTTGCCATTGAATCACCCGACAATGGTGTGCAGTGCAAGGGTGTAATGTCTGCAATGTCCCACACAGATGGGTACTGCATTATCTGGCCTGACATCCTGGTTATCAATGTGTAGGGCCATAGTTTTGTAATGCATGCCATGTCTGTGTTTGATAGTCCTTCACATGGACATTGCCTGGGATGTGCATGTCCCACAAAACTGTACAGTGACATGTACAGGTGTACCTGATTTGGCAGACACGTGTAGTGTATACAGCCTGTTATACCCCGATATGCCAATACTGGCCTGGTGTGGTGAAACCTGCTTATAGTGAGCAGGTCGGCCCTGCACCTGCATGGATAGAATGGACAGGTATTCCATGGTGTCAGTGGCATGGGTCCATACAGGGCACATGTGTAAAGCATTGTCTGGCCTTAGTGGATCACATATGATGGCACCACATATGTTTCAGCCATTCAGTGTGGAGCATAGTGAAGGCACAATGTCCGCATATATGTGCCTATTGTACCACCGTACAGGGTGCCATATCCTCTGCAGGCCACTGTGGTCACACCATGCCTACTATCTGTCCTCAATTTGCATGTTGCTAGCAACATAGTGGGATATCCTAGGCAAGGTTGTATGTGCATGGCACATGGGTGCGGGACATATACCGGGTTCTAGTAGGGCTGCATACTTAGTTCACCAGCCCTTTTGCCAGATGTATGGGTATGGCTTGCCAACACAGTGCCATGGCTGACTGACAGCTGTACTCCTTGTGAGGTGGCCAATGTGTCATAAGACGGATACTATATAGGAAAACTACAAAACCCACTCCCAACCATGTCCAATGGTAAGACAATCACAGCCACCTCTACACAGGCTCTAACAGACAAACCCACACTTGCCATGTCCTGTATACAAACCCCTACTGTATCACACTGCAGCAACATGCATTTAGGGCACATGCTACAGTGAATACTACAAAGCACTGTACTTGTCTCATGCAGGCTGACACACACACACACACACACACACACACACACACACACACACACACACACACACACACACACACACACACACACACACACACACACACACACACAGTTGGCATGTCTGGGATTAGAACACCGACCTAACTACATTTCTACACTACAGCATTACGCAGTTACAGAATGTGCTACCGAGATTACTGGGACACAGCACTCCCAGAGGTTTATTTGTAGATGGGTGACATCATCGGCCTTGTTAATGGTGGGTATAAGAAATGTATGGAGTGTGAGCAGTATAAAAGAATTACTCAGTCCTCAGGCAAATGGGGATACACACACGGCAAGTGTGGGACTAGAACACCGACCTAACTACTTTATTACACTACAACATTACACAGTTACAGAACACGCTACCGAGATTACTGGGACACAGCACTCCCAGAGGTGTATTTGTAGATGGGTGACATAATCGGCCTTGCTAACGGTAGGTATAAGAAATGTATGGAGTGTGAGCAGTATAAAAGCATTACTCAGTCCTCAGGCAAATGGACACACACACACACACACACACACACACACACACACACACACACACACACACACACACACACACACACACACAGCAAGTGTGGGACTAGAACACCAACCTAACTATATTACACTACAGCATTACGCAGTTACATAATGCGCTACCAAGATTAGTGGGACACAGAACTCAAAGAGGTGTATTTGTAGATGGGTGACATCATCGGCCTTGCTAACGGTGGGTATAAGAAATGTATGGAGTGTGGGCAGTCTAAAAGCAATTTAGAGTCCACCAGCAAACGGGGACAGACATACACACACAAGCACACACACACACGCCAGTGGCGAGTACGGAACACCTGCCTATTTACAGATTACTATTACAATACTACCTACTTACGAATCGCACCACACAGACTACATATATCAAGGTTGTCATTATGACATCTGGGAATGTGGACATCAAGAGGGATGCTGGCAGTTAAGATGTACATACCTGTGAACCTGTGTGTTGAAAGTAGGAATCCATCCTGACCTGGAGTATGCCCATCTGTGGAATGGATGACTACTACCACTATACAGGGTTACAACGGCCATGCCCATACACAGAGGCACATAATCGACACAAGGTGTCACTGGGCATGCTCACACACTTAGTAGCACAGGGGGCATGCTCACACACTTAGTAGCACAGGGCTGGTCGGAATGCACTACTATGTGTCCATCTACACAAGGATACACTGGGCATGCTCATACTCCTAGTAGCACAGGGCTGACTGGGATGCACTCTGATGCTAAACACAGAGGGCCACAGCGGCCATGCTATTACAGGTAGATGTAAAGAACACATTGTAATGGGCTGTGGTGTTAGTAGTTGTCATTGTTAGCGGGAACACTGCCCTACATATATTTGACACCGGCCTTTTACACAACATCAGCTGTCATTCTGAGATAACATGGCTGACAGTAGGCAGGCCTTTGTCACATAACACATGCATCCATGATACAAGGGAGTGTAAATATTACCCAAGTCGTATCCGCCCACACAGTGCCATTCCAAGACAAATGTCCTAAACACAGGTTAACTCCCATACACCTACAGAACAACTGCATTGTTTTCTTATGCTAACCAGTGCTAGATGTGTAGCGTCCATATTCACAGCTGGTCACTGTAGATCCAACAACGGGGAGTACTGACATCTGTGCAGTGAGGAACACCTGGCTGATGCCTCTGTAGTGCACAATAGCACTACCACCATATACCTCAGAACCAGACATGTGAGCCATAACACAGGTACGGACCGCTCCAGTTGGTGTACCCACATACATAAAGGCCACTCACATGTACTGACCGGTCCCCCAACAACAGGCATCACAGATGAGCCATGTGCAGGACATAGTGTCACATGCTGCATTCTAGGATGTAAGCTGCAGACACCACCATGCCCTCGGACCACCAACACACATCCATACATGTTGTATGACATGGACGAGTACACCACCATGTGATCCTTGACCTGTGTACTGGACTAAGCTCTACATCAACTGTAGAGAGTATACATGTACTGACACAGTTGCATCATGTGTTATGCAATGCAATGATACCACTGTCTGCGACCAGGTCAGATGTACACATACCAAGAGCCCTCTGTACTTTCCACCATTAGCAGATGTCTGTTGCTGTACACCAGTACACACCCTCATGTATGGATATGACATACATGTACCTGCCCTGGGTATGTACATGCCACACACACAACATACCTCTAAATAGCATAGCTGTTGTAGTCCTTTGTGCAAACAGGTGGCTACAGCCATTACACACATGCACATGGAATGTAGATCCTTGCCTGTTGAATGCTAACAGTACATAAGGTGTAATATCAATGTTGACAGAGGCAACATCACCTCTGTACTGGTCACCCATCATATCATACAACAGTCCATATGTCATGTATGTCATTACATATATCCATCAATTGCAATGCCTACAAACATGACCAAATGTCAGGATTGTAGGACCTACACACCAGTACACGTAGTGTTGTGCATTCAGATAACATGCGTGAGCAGTTGCGGATGTATGCAGGTGGCGTGTATCCTAGTGCATCATGCAGCTGCAATGCAGCCTCAACATTGCCAACTGTATATGGTGATATGCTGAATGTACAGAAAGATGTACCACAGGTATGGACAGATGTGTTGAAATAACTAAGTGGTGGGGCATCTTTGCAGATGGATGTTTGCTGTGGACAGCTCACAGGTGTGTCACAA
Source organism: Protopterus annectens (assembly GCF_019279795.1). Taxonomy (NCBI): domain Eukaryota; kingdom Metazoa; phylum Chordata; order Ceratodontiformes; family Protopteridae; genus Protopterus; species Protopterus annectens. The sequence goes on along the minus strand of NC_056729.1, from coordinate 635,523,146 downwards.
GCTGTCCTACAATACCCTGTGTAACTGGTAAGCAATGGTTTTGTTAATTGAAGGACATAACACACAACTTAGACAGCAGTCAGCGTGACAGCGAAGGTAAATCACTTGACACCTGCTAATAGATATGACGACCCTAGTGCATATATCAGCACTGTTGGCACAGGAAGCATCAGTACAGTTTCTAACATGTGCAATACTGCTGTACGTCTGACATACATAACATGAGCTAGGCAGGTCTGAGATTCACAGTATTGGCATGTGTGGTTGCGTGTGTGTCCATATATGTCACATATTGTGGGGAATACATCTCAATTGTTATTCACTTTCCTGTATACTAGTGGACACATCTGTACAGACTGCAATGTAGAAAGCAGGACATTGGCAGAGGTATGTATCTCACACCTGTGAGGTATCTGTATGTGCATGACATACGTGTATTAATTACTGAATTCCACAGTGTGTGTATGTAGGGCTGACTGATCCCTGGGGTGAGGATGTATGTTACCATACTGAACTGATAAGACCCCTCCCACCATCCAGGTGATGCATTCTACTATCTGTGTTGATATCCCCGATCTTATGCTGTACTGACTACCTGTACATGTGTACATGTGTATTCTCTGTGGTGGGTCATGTAGGTGCACAGTACTGTAACGATGATTTGCACATAGGCAGGGGTCCTCATCCCACCAATAGCAACTGTTTGTGAGTGTGTGTTACTGTGTCAGTGAAACAGTGTGTGTGTGTGTGTGTGTGTGTGTGTGTGTGTGTGTGTGTGTGTGTATTACAGTGTCACTGAATACATGTGTGTCAATACCTGAGTGTGTGGGTGCAGTTGTGTGTTGGCATCCTGTCATGCGAACGTGTATTACTGATTCCCATTGAGGCATTACACTTCCCACTGGCCTCTACCATTGTAATCAGCTAGACCACTCTCTTACTTCACCACTCCATGTAACTGTACCTGTGATGTCACCCTTTAAGGATGTCATGTCTGTGGCCACAGTAGCTTAATAAACAGCTATCATGCTCTTGGAATGGTATACGTGTTTGTAACGTGGGACATTCGCACTGGTATGTGGCAGCTACATGGTGCATGCTGGTATATTCATACATAACTGTGAATAGTCCACATTGACATATGGGACACCTAACTGCAAACACTGATATCCACCGGCACGTGCAATTAGACCTGAAGAAGGACAGTAGAACATCATGACCAACATGCGTTTACTGTTGTTACACAAGACACATACTGTTAACAGTATTGTACACCTGTACTACATGGTATATCTGCTGCCTGTCAACAGTCCTCAACATTTGTAAACTACACATATCCTTGTCTGTTCACCCTGTGCATGAGACCCTATGAGCATGTCCCTGCACTGATGGTGTGGATGTCAGGGATGCGGCACAGGCATCATCTTATGCACAGGGTGTTAATATTTACCGGAGGCCTAGGCTGCACTGTTCTTACACAAGATGCATACTGTTAACAGTATTGTACACCTGTACTACATGGTATATCTGCTGCCTGTCAACAGTCCTCAGCATTTGTAAACTACATGTATCATCCTAGTCTGTTCACCATGTGCTTCAGACCATATGAGCATGTCCCTGCACCGATGGTGTGGATGTCAGGGATGCGGCACAGGCATCATCATATGCACAGGGTGTTAATGTTTGCCAGAGGCCTAGGCTGCACCATTGGATGGCATCATGTGTGTGGGTTTGGGCCTTTGATCTAACTGGGCGTGTGTGGATGTTATGCATGTGTGTGTTGCGGTGCCCTACATATTTGTCCATTGTGTGTGTGTATGCATGCACACAGTTCTCCCATGTGTCGGGCCTACACAGGGGTATTATTGACAGCTGCAGACTGTACAGGCGAGATTTTTCAGTTCACCATGTCTGGCCACAGACATGTGACCTGTACCTGCCAGGGGTTGCATGGGCACTACCAGACAGAGGTGCAGATTGGGTACTGTCTGATGTCACTTGTCCACTGGAACCGTGTCCCTGTTGGGACCATCCTGGGCCATGTGCACGTGGCCTGCTGTTTCGTGGTCTGGACACCACAGCACCAGATGCACTGCTGCTGCTACTGCCACTACGGGAGTGGGCATGTTTGGTGGCTCGTACACGTAGACCTGACACAGGTGATGTAGCAGGCCTACGTCCACGTGCCCGATGCCTCACTCCTACCAGATGTTCCAACACAGACAGCTCACGCTCGCAGATTGTCATGCCATGGTCAAGGACTCCAACCATGTCACCCAACTGTCTATCCAAAACATCAGCAATCTGCTGTTGAGCAGTTACTATTGCCTGGATGCTGTTGTTTAAAGAATTGACAGCAGCCCTCTGTAGCCTCTGATCTTCTCTATTGCACCATTCAGCACGTGCCTTTGCCTCCATTATAGCCTGAAACATGTGTCTGGTGACACCAGCTGATGCACTCTGTCGTGCAGGAGCATGTTCACCAGAGGTCCTCCTAAGAGCAGCACTGGCCACTTGCCTGTGTGGGGCACCACCAGTAGTTTGGCTGACACCATGGTGTGCAAGCGCACCTTCCATAGTGTCCACACTTTCCTGTTCCAAGCTATCATGTGCCAATTGTCCTTCCTCTATGGCCACTGGTGATGGGGTATGTGCGGGTATGGGATCTGTGTGCAGGGATGAGGTGGCTATAGATGGAATGGCAACCAATGGCACAGTTTCAGCCCTGACAACTCTACCTGTGTCCCAGTCATATGCTCATCATCACTGATAGAGTCTGTGGGGACACTAACATCTGATGTACCGCAGGAGGGCAATGCACCTACATCACCTGTGAAGGCAGACAAGAACTGTACATTATAATCTATATAACAGACACACACACACCCACACACACCCACACACACCCACACACACACACACACACACACACACACACACACACACACACACACACACACACACACACACACACACACACACACACACACACACACACACACACACACACACACACACACACACACACACACGCATGTGATATGACAGAAGGAATGCAACATGCATGTGATATGGCAGACGGCATGCAGCGCAGACAATAATAGTGGTAGTTATCATACATCCCTAGGTTGCACACAAGAGCATTGCATGTGTCATAGCAGACGGCATGCAAATTATATAATCATAGTAGTGGTTAGCATACATCCCTGTGTTACACCATGTGGACCAGCACAGGTTAACAGTACACCTGCCTGATGTGTGGCATATGACCTTGATAATCACATGTAGTATGACATGTGATCTGCTGACATGTGCAATGACATGCATACATGTTTAACACAATAGTGTCCTGTCAAATATACAGTGGGGCAATGGTGTACCAATACAGTGTTGTCTGTCTGCCCTACAGATATACTGCAAATTTAGCTGATGTGCATGGCCATTGCAGTGATCATGAGGTGTCTCTAGTGCTATACAGTGTGAGTTACAGACAGGGTTCATAGCCATGACTGTGTTCAGATACAATACATATATACAGTGGAATGTGACCCACATAACTGAGGTGTATACACACTAAACCATGATATGGAAGTTGTGACACAGGTCACTGATGGGTATAAGGATGACACCCCTGCACATCTGCAACCATATTGCTGCAGCCTGGCAACTATGGCCAGACATGGCGAACACGTCTGTATACCATGTCCCGCATGACATCTGTGTACCACACACACACACACACACACACACACACACACACACCCGAGGAGCTAGTATGGCATTTATGTCCATCACCAGCAACGGTAATGTACTGTATCTGTGGCCTGATGTGGATACTGTACAGGTGACTGCTGTCATGTTGCAACACCCTCAAGATGATCAACACATCTTATGTGGTGGATTGATGTTACACCTACACAAGATGTGCACAGGCCTGTAGGATGTCTAGTTTTCCACATCTACATTATGACCATTATACAAAGGCTATGGTTGAACCATGTGTAGCCATTGTACGACAGGGTGTACACACAAGCACAACACGTCTACTGTGTGTGTTGCTCCATGTCTCTGGCCATCCTCCATGGCCATGTGTGTACATGTGTTGTCCAAATTATTGTGATGGGCATCTATTTCACGTCTGTGTTGTCCCATATGACATATATGCTCCACTGACAACAGGGTTATGCAGATAAAGGGTGGTATGTGGGATATGTTTTCAGGTTAGGTAGGCAGTGTAGCAGCCAGGCCAATAGAGGTCATGGACATGTCAAGATAGCACATCACGCTGTGTGACATTCATAGCAGGGCTATGATCCACACAGGTGAAACCTGTGTACTGGCCATACTCCAGTCCACTGTGTAGTACTGTTTGTATTCACCACATGTGTAGATCAGATCTGTTGTATGTCCCTAAAGTGAACAGCACCTCCACCATTGTATGCACAGCTGTCAACACATCTGGCAATAAAGTTTGAGAGGATTCATGTTGGTGAGATGATTCACATAGTTTGCAAGTGTTGCACATGGGTAGTCATTGTGCTGCATTGCAGGTCCAAATGTATATTGTGACAGGACCATACATTATGTGTACATGTCGTGAATGGCCACATGGCAGATAGATTTGTGCATTACGGTTCCTGATATATAATAACACTCTCACCTGCAATGGGATGCTGTCACAGCGGAATGCCAGAGGTACATAAATAAGAGTAATACAGCAGTATGAGCATAATCCACCCCTGTATAAAGGCTACAGGGAGCAATGTGCATAACACATACACCAGTACATTAGACTATATTATGGTGTATGCACATTTGTGCATAACCAGAGTAGCATACTATAGTATGCGGCATGTGTGTATACATGCCTTGCATATGATGTTACATTACATATTGTACAGTGACACATGCAACTATATGGAATATAGTTGTTATAGGTGCAGTACTGACTTTCAGGCAACTGCAGTCTCAGTGTTTGAGAGACACCCACCTCCACAATATTGGCTAAGGCTTGTGGATGTGGTTCTGCAGGTTTCCCCAGGTTGGCCAGTAGCTCCTCGGTACATGTGAGTGGGGGCTAGGTTGGTGGTCCACCACCTGTTGCATCTTGTTCCCTGGCAATTGCATTCACACGCTGTTTCACATATCTAATGAGGTCTGTACGGTGTCTGCGCACCTGCTGGTATGTGCAGTTGTGGCCACCCACATCATTAATCCTCCTGTGAAGTTCCATCCACAGGGCAACCCGCTGCTGTGCATCCTGTGGCACATAGCTGAACAGGATATCATGATTGTTGAGTAGGTATGGGATGAGGGCCTCATCCTCCAAGCGTGTAAAAGGGGGAAGCCTTGCACGCAGCATACCTGGAAGACATAATGATGGAGACAGGTCACAGTAACTCACAGAGACATACAGAGCTACAGCTGAACATACATATGTATCACATTAATTCAGTTTAAATAGTTGTATTTGCAAACCTACATGACACTGACATGTTTGTGTCACACACATGTGACACTCAATGTTGAGTGGATATTATCACCATATATATGTGTGTGTGTCACCTGATTACATTGCTCATACTCCATGTGGTTGCTGTCTTGATGTGGGCATGTCTGTTTGCCTGTACTGGTGTTCCTACCTATCAGCACATGGCTGGATGTGTCCACATTAATGCAGCCAACCTTGATGCAGTGTATATGTCACATATAAGGACCTACACTGCCTTAACAGACATGACCTGTGACCCTGCAGACATGCTCACATAAGGTTTTACATGTATGTGTTCTGCCATATACATCTATATGGCACTGTACAGTGATTCAACATCCTGCCATGTATCACCTGTGTTGCAAATGTGATACACATGGGACACTGGCTATCCAGATGGTATTTGCAGGGATGGATATCAGCTATAGCATGTACAGTCAAAGTCAACTAGTGGGCTATATGTCATGGGCCATGTATGAATCTAGGATGAAAGGTTACCGGGCAGTAGCCGACAGGCAGGTCTGTGGGGCCAGGTGGAGCAGTGCCACATTACTGATCCACAGGGTTAATGATACATATACCATGCGGTCATCACACCAAGTCAGAGAGGTGAGCGATGTGCAGCTTTGACTGACAGGAATGCATAGTGTGGCAGGACGATGTCAAGTGTATGGGACAAGGGTCTGTCCAGCATGTGGTAGGTGGATGTCAATGAAGTATCTGTTCGAGATCAGGATGAGTACGTGTAGCATGTCCAACATCACTGGTTGGACATGAATTTATTCAGGGTATGCATCATGCTACATAGTGGAGATGGGGAATGGGACGGCTGGTGTAGGTCATCTGCACATGGCCAATACCCCTTAAAGGAAATATGTGATCTGATATGGGTCACGTGAGTGCTCTGTATGGCTGGACAATGATCTCTATATTCATGAATGGCACCCTATCATTATTAGGGTTGCCACATATGACTACCTGACAGGTGTGGTAATGTAGCTATCACAGGAAAGACAACTGCCTAGCTGCATCCCTCACACACGTGTCCATTATGTTGACTGCTGCCTAGGTGGTAGTCCATGGGTACAGGGTTATTAACATAGGGGTGACAATGTGAGTCAGCTATTGCTCCTAGGTCATAGTCATTCACATATTTCAATAGGTAGATGCCTTCTGTTTGTCTGTGAGGTATGGGCTTCAATGAGGGGGAATAAAATTCACTAACCCTGACATACTGTAGCTGCCACTGGTGTGATGATCACGTATTATTCAGACATCTTCTGTAGTGTTGGTTCTGCCAGCAGTCCTGTTGCAAAACACTCCTGTGATATAGGAATGTACCTCTAGTATACCGAGTGTAGGTGATGCACAGTATGGGTGATGATGTCCTATGACCTGGCAAGGTTATGATATACAGTGTGACATCAACCATACTGTCATCTACATCTGTACTGCTGACATCATTTAAGTGATCAAGGTTCATGGCCTTCCAGACCAGACACAGCAGGGTAGTAGTAAAGTACTTCCCATTATCAGTGGTGTTTCCCCCTTTGTGGGTTGTGATACCTGTTGGTGTGCACCATTCAGTGTGTACACAACCTGACATAGAGCTATGTTTTACATGATGTGTACTTGGAGAGCATCTTGTTTTGCCATATGTGGATGATACAACCTCTGATGTGGGCAGGTCCCATGCAGACTGAGTGCAGCTTGTACCTTCATAGTTGTGGGCACAGGGGCCCTGTGGTGTACATGGATATATACTTGTGTACCTGTTGGGGGGAGGGGGCCATGTGTTTATATTATCCAAGACCCTATCTGGATTGCTTATTAATGCTAAGCACTTGTTCAGGACTTGTAAACACTATGTAAACTAATAATTGCTATAGTACTCAATCGTCCTCATTACCTACAGGTAAGGATGAACAGGTTTTGTACATACTTTTCTCACTTGCATAGAGTAATGTAGCTCTTGTACTCACTTTTCTCACTTAGCTAGGTGAATGTAATTCTATATTCAGTCATGTCCTAGAGTCAACTGCCAATGTTCTCACCTGTCTATCTGATGAATCTGGACATCTTGAGGCAATGTACACATTGCCTCATGTACACAGACAATCCTCTCTGCTTACCACCCAACACTACAACCTGTGAGAAATGCACTCATCTAGCCAAACTGGAGGTAAAGGTCTCTCTAACCAAGCCTGACCCTGACTGTCATGTGGAGAAGGTACACAGTCGCACAACACCACACTCATCACATAAGTCTCACTGAATCTACCACACCATTAACTTGGAAAACTACTTGTGTACTAACACATTAGCTCAACGGTTTCTGGAATTCATAAACACCAATGCCCTGACTCAACATATCCACATACCCACCAGGGGCAACAATATCCTAGATCTAGTCATTACCAACATGAGTGACTGGTGCTCCACACGTGAAGCCAAATCCTCATTGGTCCGAGCAGTGTGCTGAACACCGTTGATATCCACATCCCACACCTACACCCCATTAAGGGAACCACAGTATAATATGTCTACAAGGCCAACTACATGCTTCTTAAGGCAGACATGGTGGACGTCATGACACCCATGCAGATGGACAGTACTGTTACAACTGCTGAATCCTACAAGAATGCACTCTATAAGCACTTACAGGAGTGCATGGCTTGTGCTATCTCAAACAGAACCAGGACGCTATACTAATTAACTAAACCAAGCTGGTAGTCCCCTGCCATAAACATATTGTACTACAGGAGGAAGACACTGTTGCAAATGAAAGTACAATACCATGCATGGAGGAGATCCCTGGCCGTCCTCAGTAAGAAGGTGAGATTCATTATAAGATCCTCCAAACCTAGCTATGAAAACTATAACGCAACTAATACCAACAATATCCACAAAGCATTCTATAGCTATGGTCACATATCTCGATGTCAACAACCAGATCTGCTCTAAGTTATAGCACAAAGGCATGAACATTACAGAAACAATTGATATTGGCAACATCTTGGCAGATTCCTCTCAAAGCTGCACACTCTAAAGGCAATATCACAGCAACCATGGGACTGGACAACATCCCAGGCTGCATTTTACACAAACTTCAGATCGTACTGTCTCCCCACCTATGCACCATGTTTAATAATAGCCTCACATTGGGCATAGTGCCCCCTGAATGGCGCACAGCAACAGTTATCCCACTCCACAAAGGTGGCGCCACAATGGACCACGGGACCTATTTTCCTATAGGCCTGACTAGCCTGGTCTGCAAGGCTATGGTGCACATCATGGATTACTGTTACAGAGACATTGGGTACCTCCCAACCTTTTACCCCTCCCTGTTTGGCGTTATTAAGGCTGGACCATGCCTCCTAAACTTGGTGGACTTCTTAGAGACAGTTACCAATACATTAGATGAGGGTAAGGAGGTTCACACAACCTACCTAGATCTCTCATAGGCTTTCAACACCATTCCTCCTTCTGGTATTATCAACATACCCATCCGCCTGAACATTAACCCCTATGTCATGTGATGGTTTGCAAAGTGGCTCATGGACAGAACCCACACAGTGGGAGTTGCATACCCTAGGTCCGACTGTATACCATTTACAACTGGCGTCCCCCAGGGCTCAGTCCTAGGATCCCTCATGTTCGGTATATACATCTCTGACATACAGACAAGCACAGGAGGGCTTTGGCTGAAAAGGTTTGCAGATAACTGCAAATTAGGGGAATAATTGTTTCTCCAGCTGTTACAGACACACTCTGAAAGGGTCGCATTGAGATGGATACCTAGTGTTAATATCATGGCATCAAGCTGAATGCCTAAAAGTGCATAGTCATCCCCTTTGGATATAACTAATTACCCATCGACTACCACATAGGTGCTAGTCCCCTACATACAGAAAAGGTAATATGGGATCCGGGAACCCCAGTAGATAGCAATCTCAACCTCGATACCCATAATGACAAGGTGGTTAGAATATCCTTCTACATGGCCCCCCAATCTCTAATGGGTTTGCTTCCAGATCAGAGGGGCCATTGTGACTCTACACATGTCATATTAGATCCATTAAAGGATACAACACCCCATTTGGGATATACCTTACAAGAAAACTGCAACAGCTTGGAAGACCACACCAGTACCACACCAAGAGGATTACTGACCTCAAACAGATGACCTATGCAGCCCAACCTACGAAATTCCAGCTGTACTCAGTTGCATACCACATACTCACAGGTGATCTCTGCTTGACATACAAGGCCCATGTCCAACCCTGTATAGAGGGATATGCTCCACCTAAGCAGAAGCTTCTGAGAGCCACATGCTCTAGGGATATACACCTAACCACAATGATGTGTAGGACATGCTGGACGGATAGATACCTGACCCAGACACTCACCATGCTTTGGAACATGATTCCAATGTACATCAGGCAGGGCCTCTCATGAGCACTGTTCAAGGGAAACCTTGACATGTGGATGGGAGGCAGACATGTACCCCGGGGATCACTGCAGTGGCTCTGCTGGACAGAGGCACAGGGAACTATTGGCTCTGCCATTCAGAGGCACAGGAAACCAACCTATGTCTATGGGGGTGGCGAAAGCCAACACAAGCTAGCTGGGCTTACAGATACCCTTGGTAAGACAGCCTAGTACCTATCTTTGCACATATTATGTCTTATGTGCATGGATAGTTAAATATCTCTTCCATTTTACGTTATTATCATGCTGATAAACTGTCGGCTCACTAAACAACATATGTATCCTGTTATTGTGTATTGTAAATGCCAGTTGACATAACTAATGTGTTCCTAACATTACAGTAATGCTATGTAGCTTGTAATACATATCTGCCTACAATACTGTACATTACACAATTATTTGCACAATATCCCACAATGCAAATCATACTTGCACAGTGGCCCAACCTTCCACATGTTATTCTCTGTAATACACCCATACATATGGCTACAGTTACAATATATCAACATATACTATCCCCTGTTATAGCACATACTTGTTGGACCAGCCCTGACACTGACATCAGCTGGTGAGGAGTATTTCTGTTCAAAGCCTTTATATAGCATCCATTGTGGTGTATGCGGTATTTGCCTTGTGACCTACAGCAGTACACACAAATACTACAAGCATTACTATGCTCAACAATACATCACTACAAGCTAACTGTTTCCACTATATAGATTGCGTGTACTTTAAATACTACAGAATAGTACTACATACACAGACATACTGACTGTTCTACATAACTTATTAGTAACCCGAGGTGTCGTTAACTGTTAATTCAATCCTTTTCGCTTTGTGTTTCAATGTTCTTTGTAACGTTCCGCTGGTATATACGGATGGTTTGAATGTGTGATAATGTGCATTTATTTTGAAAGAATTTTTTAAGACACATACTTTGGATGTGTTTTGTTTAACTGAGTCCTGGTTGACATCTGGTGAATGGAGTGCAGTGAATGAGTTGGTACCAGCTGATTGTGTTTTCATTAATGTACCAAGAGCATCTCGGTGTGGTGGTGGACTGGCAGTAGTTTGTAAAGCAAATCTACAAATTAAACAACTTTACCCCACCTCTATTTTCAGCAGTTTTGAGTTGTGTTTATTTGAACTTGGACATTCAAGTCTGTTTTTTTTGTGCAGTGATTTATAGGCCCCTGAGATATGATAAGAACTTTATTCAAGAATTTTCTGAGTTTCTAGCTGAATATGTTCTGAAATATGATCAGATTATGTTACTTGGAGACTTTAATATTCATTTGTGCTGTCCGGGAAAGCCACTTGTTTCGGAGTTTAACGACTTGGTGAATTCTTTTGGCTTAAATCAGTTTGTTAGTGGGGCCACTCAGGAAAGTGGTCATACATTGGATCTTGTACTATCACTTGGATTCAATGTGACAAATCTGACTATTCAAGATGCTGTGTTTTCGGATCATAAGCCTATTTTATTCAACGTTATACTGCCTATGAATGCTGTTAAATCTGTTGCACCAGTAAGGTTTTGTCGTTTTTTCAGTCAAGACACTTCAGTGAAGTTTTCATCTTTATTTAGTGAGGTGTTGCCTTGTTTTCCAGAATATTCTTCATCTGACAGTCTGTTAAATTATTTTAATAAGACTTATAAAGATATTCTGGATATTGTTGCACCATTACGTATGAAGAAGAAAAGTTCAGTGATAAACTGGCGGTCAACGGACATCACTAAAGCTGCAAGAAGGGAATGCAGGAGATGTGAAAGGAAGTGGAAAAAGAGCAGGCTTCATGTGCTCTTAATTGCCTTTCGGGAAAGCTGGAAGGTTTACCAGGCTGCTGTATTATCTGCAAAGAGGACATATTATTCTAATCTTGTTAATGCCAATTGTCATAACCCGCGGGTTTTGTATGGTGTAATTGATTCTGTTCTTAATGCACAAGATTATTTTCCAGTACAGGTTTCAACCACAGTGTGTAATGAGTTTTAAAATTTTTTTTTGGACAAGGTTTTGAAGTTGAGATTAACTGTATCTGTATGCCCTCCGCCGGATACTTTTTTGTCTGTTTCAGAGAAGTTGTGTGTTTTTCAGCCAATAACTTTGGCTGATTTAACCAAATTAATGTCTGAAGTTAAGCTTAGTGGTTCTCCTGAGGATATTTTACCTCCAAGAGTTTTGATGGATGTGTTTCCAATAGTAGCTTCGGTTTTATTGGAAATAATTAATACCAGTTTGGTTTCCGGGGTTGTGCCTGCTGACTTTAAAAGAGCAATCATTCATCCACTATTAAAGAAACCTGGGCTTGATGCATCTGTATTGTTTAATTTTAGGCCAATCTCTAAGCTTCCTTTTTTAAGTAAAGTGATGGAGAGGTGTGTCTATGGCCAATTGTTAGATTTCCTGAATAAAAATAATTTTTTGGAAAATTTTCAATCTGGTTTTAAATCTATGCATAGTACTGAGACAGCTTTGCTAAAGGTGTTAAATTATGTTTTTCTTATCACTGATAGTGGAAAATTTGTACTGCTTGTTTTGTTAGATTTAACAGCTGCTTTTGATACAGTAGATCATGAAATATTGCTGTATCGTCTTGAGCATTATGTGGGTATTACAGGTTTGGCTTTAAACTGGTTTTGATCTTACCTGCTGGATAGAATGGTGTGTGTTCAGATGGGCGGGTTTACATCTAATTTTGTTCATCTTCCTTGGGGTGTTCCGCAGGGTTCAATATTGGGACCTTTATTGTTTTCTGTTTATATTTTGCCTTTGGGTGATATAATGCGTAAATATGGTATTGATTTTCATTTGTATGCTGATGATTGTCAATTGTATTTACCTCTGGATGAGGCTGATGGTTGCTCAATTTCAAAGGTGTTGGATTGTTTGTGTGAGGTTAAGCTATGGATGGTAGAAAACTTTTTGAGTTTGAATGAAGGGAAGACAGAAGTAGTACTTTTTAGTCCTAGTCGTCACGCTGATTTTTCTATGGTGGACTGTGGTGTATTAACCTCTTATCTGAAGGATTCTGTTGTAAATCTTGGAGTGAAGATGGATAAAGATCTTTGCTTTAGGGGACATATAAATGGGGTGGTGTCATCTTCTTTTTATCAATTAAGGCGCTTGGCTAAGGTAAAACCATTTTTGTCTAAAGGTGATTTGGAAGTTGTTGTACATGCATTTATAACTTCACGCCTTGATTATTGTAATTCTATTCTATTTGGAGTGAGTCAAGGTGCTTTAGCCCGTTTGCAGCTTGTTCAAAATGCTGCTGGGAAATTCTTGGAGGGCAAACAAAAGTTTGACCATGTAATGCCTGTATTGGCAGCATTGCATTGGTTACCTGTTTTTTTCAGGGTTCGTTTTAAAATTTTGTTATTGGCCTTTAAAGCTTTAAATTGTTTAGCGCCGGTATATTTGGCAGATATGCTCCATGCTTATGTTCCCAATCGGACACTTCGGTCAGAAGATCTGTCCCTACTTGTGGTTCCCTGGGCACGACTAAAGATGAGGGGTGATAAAGCTTTTTCTGTCGCAGCTGCAAAACTTTGAAATGAGCTTCCATTATACATTCGGCAGTCTTCTTCTGTGACAATTTTTAAGCAAAATCTTAAAACTTATTTTTATGAATTGGCCTTTAATGAGGTAAAATGATTTTTAATGTTGTTTTGTTTTATGTTATTGTTATTTTTAGTTATATTTTTATGTTATATGTTATTTATTGCTTTTGATTACTGTTTTGTAAAGCACTTTGGTGGCATTTTTTGTCTGTAAGGTGATATATAAATAAATTTTGACTTGACTTTGACTTGACTTGACTTGATAACACATCCTTTTCTAGTTACATATTGGTAACATGTGGTATCCTGTCCACCAATTTCTGTTCCAAAGTAGTTAACTGGATGCACTTCAGCTGTGCAGCTACTCCATTAGCCGATACCATGGCAACCATGGTGTATAAGTGAATACTCCTTTTGGGCATTGTCCGTTTGCCTTACTTTTGAGGGAGGTGGCCTACATGTGTTATTGCGATATATTTCAACAGTTATATGGAGACACACAGATATATATTAGCTTCATGACTCCCGTGGACTGTGTGTAATGGGTAGACAATTTAGTTCTACATGTGAGTACAGCTGTTATATTTCAGAATAGTGCTACTTATGCAGGGTTTGTTTGTACCTGATACTTCTGCAGATGTTTAAGTCTGGCAAGGATGTTTGGCCAGCTCAAGGCCATATGGCCATGCATGAACTGTTATGTGGTGTACAGTGTGCTCACCAGACATCCTTGATTTTTATATTTAAGGAGTAAACTAAAACATTTCAGAGCTTTACCAGAAAGGCTCATCCAGACTCTGCTACACTTTGCTGTGAAGGAAAGATTAGTTTGCTGTTATTTTTTGTATTTCTGTATTGCCTTTCTATATTTTGAATACTGTAGTTTGTTTTCTTTACTTTGTGTTTTGCTTGCATTCTGTTTTAACAGCATATTAAAACTTCAAAAGAGACCACAGCTCTCTCTGTTCTGAGTCAGGCAGAATTTTTTCCCGCCCTCCCACCCATTTAAGTTGTCTTGTTAAATACCACTGTCTTTCTAGTTGCCCGGGTCTTATGTTAATCTGACCATATATCTCATTTCTCTCTACTTTCACTGGCTTATGTGAGTAATCACAAAACCATCACTTTTGAAATCCCACCCCTTCAATTATTTAAATTTATTGGCCATCCTACAGTATTTCATAGTACCAAAATACAAAAGTGACCACCCTTTCAGTCCATCTTGCTGTTTTAAAAATAGTAACTCTCCACTAAACCTTAACTTTTTAAACAGGTAAAACTCAAGTTACCTACTTTCACATCTAACTTCTCTAGTGCACACTGCAGAGTGCATTCTTTTCAATCTTACCTTTAAGCATCCCTGTGACTAGCACTTTCTCTAATACCTGCTGGAAAGCACTAGGAAGCCTTAAACTCATACAAACACCGCACTCTCCTTGTTAACAAGGAGAAATTAATAGTAGGCACTAAACAGCCTATAATTGCAAAGTACCTTGCTAAGGAAACAGCCCCTATACTTTACAAAGAAAAAAAAAAAGCCCCAAACCAGGCATGTCCAAGGGTCAGTTTCCAGTGATTTCTCCTGTCCACCTGGTGAATCTGGGCATACTGGGGTAATGCAGCAATTGCCTCATGTACACAGACAACCCTCTCCTCCTACCACCCAACACTACAACCTGTGAGAGATGCACTTATATAGCCAAAATGGAAGCAAAGCTCTCTCCACCCAAGATTGTGCTAAACAGTCAAGAGGAGAAGGTTAACACCCACACTACACTTCAAGCAACACATAGCCCTTCTAAACCCGCACCACCAACACCCACATATAGCAACACTAAATCCACATATGCAGAGGCCCTTAACTGTAACCTGCCCAAGCAACAAAGACCTCTGAAGCTGAAACGCAAACAAACGTCAATCACAACCAATGTGTCACATAGTTCCCAACACCAGTGTGCCACCCAGCAACAGCACCTAAGGCAAGACAATGAACCTAACACTTTAGTCATAGGTGACTCTATAGTCCGGCACACTGATGTCCCTCTCACCAGGTTGAATAAGGAGAAAGTTACAGTCAGCTGCCTGTCGGGTGCCAGGATCCGCCACATAACGCATGCACTCAAGTCACTCCACAACAAGTACAAATATGACTCTGTCATTGTCCATGTTGGAGTGAATGACTTGAGACGTACCTCCCTGGACTACATGAAAAGAGACATGGAAGAGCTCTCGGATCATGTGGCCCAGGCAGGTATGACCCTAGCCCTGAGTAGCATCCTGCCTTCACCCAGAATTATACCACAATATAAGGATAAAATGATTGACTTCAACAATTGGCTAAGCTTATGGTGTCATTCAAAGGGGATCCAGTATCTGTCTGCCTGGGATGACATGATTGACAGACCACGATGCTTTGCCAGAGATGGTCTGCACCTGTTGCCCTGGGATTCAGGTTACTGGCTAAGGTTCTTGCCACCTATAGTGCCTTTTAGGCAAACTTCAAAGGACAAAACCACCACCATAACAGGTACAAGCATGCAAAATCTGAAGGTAATGCTACTCAATGCTAGAAGTCTAAACCTCAAAATGCACTCTCGAGGCACTCCTAAAATGGAGAACATCGATATCTGTGCAGTAACTGAGACCTGGTTCAAGGCTCCAGAGAGCACCCTGCAATACCAGGCTACAACTCTTACCACACTTTTCGGCCACCAAACCAGGACGAAACACTAAAGGTGGAGGTGTCAATATTCACCAAGGATATTCACACCACCAGGCTAGTTAGCTAACACAATGTGTCTGTAATTCTGCAGGTGCAACTAACACTAGGTAAGACTGCAATCCAAATTGTAGCTTGCTACAGATCCCCACCATACCCCAAGATTCTCACTACACCTTTCTAAACATACTGGAAAATATTAAGATAGAACCAAACCCTAATACTGGGTGATTTTAACTACCCTGCCATTAACTGGGAAAACTACTCATGTCCCAACACCTTTGCACAACGGTTCTTGGAATTCATAAATTCCAATGCCCTGGATCAACTAATCCATAGTCCCACCAGGGGCTCCAATATCCTAGACCTGGTCATTACCAACATGGGAAATCAATGCTCCATACCTATGGTCACCCCCTCGTTAGTCAGGTCTGACCATAAGCTAATCACCCTTAACATCCACATCCCACCCCCACCCCCCAGTAAAGAAACCACCATGAAAAACTTCGCTAAAGCCAACTTCATGCTACTCAAGTCAGAAGTGACAAACTTCATGACACCCATGCAGGCGGGAACTGAAAGTTCAACTGCTGAATCCTACACTAAGGCACTGTACGAGCACATCCACTCATGCATGAATCGTGCCATCCTAAATAGAACCAAAATGCTCTCATCCAAAAAAAGGAAGCCAATCTGGTGGTCCCCTGCCATAAACAAACTTTACAACAAAGGAAGAAACTTTTGCAGAAAGAGGAAAATCCCAGGATGCAAAAACTCCCTTACTAGCCTCAGTAAGAAACTGAGATGCCTCATAAAATCCTCCAAAGCTAGTTACGAAAATAAAATTGCCAAAGATTCCAAAGACAACCACAAAGCATTCTATAATTATGTCAAGAATCTA
The DNA here is from genome assembly GCF_019279795.1 of Protopterus annectens. NCBI lineage: Eukaryota > Metazoa > Chordata > Ceratodontiformes > Protopteridae > Protopterus > Protopterus annectens. The sequence goes on along the minus strand of NC_056729.1, from coordinate 635,505,979 downwards.
AATGGCAATGCTCAGATCTGCTCTGAGCTAAAACAGAATGGCATTAAATATACTGATCCGAAGGATATTGCCAATATCCTGGCAGATCGATTCAGTGCCAACTTCACCCCACTCTCACCCGTAAATGGCCCATCTCAATACCGAAGATTGCCAAATTCCAGTAATAACGGCCACACAGGTACAAACGCACTCTCTAAAGCCAAGAATACAGCATCCATGGGACCAGATGACATCCCGGCTGTGTACTACATGAACTACAATATGAACTGGCACCTCACCTAAGTGTCATGTTTAATCATAGCCTCACCTCAGGTTTCGTGCCCACTGGGTGGCGCAGAGCTATAGTTATCCCAATCCACAAGGGGGGATCCACCTTGGATCCCGGAAACTACCGTCCCATCAGTCTGACAAGCCTTATCTGCAAGGCCATGGTGCGTATTATCATGGAACTTATAATCAAAGACATTGGCAACCTTCAGACACTGGACCCCACCCAGTTTGGGTTTGTGAGGGCCGATCTTGTCTCCTGAACCTGATTGACTTCTTTGAATCAGTCTCCAGAGCCATGGACAAGGGTAAGGTGGTCCACACAGCCTATCTAGACCTTGCCAAGGCCTTTGACACCATCCCCCACTCTGGAATCATAGATAAACTTACTAAGTTGGGCATTAATCCCTATGTCACCCAATGGGTTGCTAAATGGCTTACTGATAGAACCCACACTGTAAAAGTAGCCGACTCCAAATCCAGCTCCAGACAAGTGACAAGTGGAGTACCTCAGGGTTCAGTCCTGGGGCCGCTCTTGTTTGGCATCTACTTCTCTGAAGTACAGGTCAACACTAAGGGACTCTGGCTAACAAAGTTTGCAGATGACTGCAAACTGGGAGCCATTATTGAATCCCAAATGATGTGGATACTCTACAAAGGGCCTTACAGAAACAGATGCTTGGTGCCAGAGCCATGGGCTCAAGCTCAATGCCAAGAAATGTATTGTTATCCCCTTTGGGAAAAACATGTAACCATGAATTACCATATAGGTGGCAGTACACTAAACACAGAAAGTGTGATAAGAGACTTAGGGACACAGGTGGACAGTGGTCTCACCTTCGATAACCACATCGCCACAACAGTCAGGAAATCCTTCTATGTGGCACACCTCATCACGAAGGGCTTTTCATCCAGAAAAAGGAGGTCATTGTCCCACTGTACTCATCCCTCATTAGACCCATTATAGAATACAATGCCCCATTTGGTATGTACCTCTCAAGACATCTGCAACAACTGGAAAGGCCTCAGAAATACCTCACTAAAAGAATCACAGGCCTAAAGCAGATGCCCTATGCTGACCGCCTTAAAAACTCCAGCTATACTCTAGCATATCGTCTACTCAGAGCGATCTCTGCTTAACATACAAGGCCATGTCAAACCCAGAGCTGTTGGACATGCTACACTTAAGAAATCCCAATCCCTCAGAGCTACACGCTCCAGGGATCTAAACCTTGTCATCACAATAAACAAAACATGTTGGAGGGATAGGTTCCTGACCCAGAGACTCCCCAGACTCTGGAATAGATTGCCCATACATGTCAAGCAGAGTGCCTCTTTGGACCTCTTCAAGAGGAACCTTGACGATTGGATGGGAGAAAGGAAATTCACCCCAGGGATCATGTCAGTCGCCCTGCTAGACAGGGGTCCAGGAAAGTAAATAATGTGGGAAGAAATATTCAGGGAATTGTTATGGCTAGGCTTGTATAGGCCCTAGGGCTGATAGCCTAGTACTAACCTATGAACCTATGAACCTATGAACAAGTGTAGCATACTGTGCTGTTACTCATTAATTGCTAACACATCCCGGTGTACGCACAACCCTCTGAAATGGGATTAGTGCAAACAAACCCTATTACATCAGCAGCTGTTCCATTGTATAACAGTAGCTATTTCACATAGGGACATGTTAGTGTGTCTCTGACAAGGTATGTTAAGGCTTCTGCAGATGTCGTACAGTGTGTGAATGATTTGTGATGTTATTACAGTTTGTATTGTAATATGTTTGGGTGTGGGGGTGATGGTGGGTGTGCTTAGCAGATGTAGGCATGTAGGAACTGCTTTTATACATAATTGCTATGTGCGTGAGGGTTTCTTCCCTATTTGAACACCTATCCTTTTGTGGACTAATACAATGGTAATTGCAGGCTGATTCATTAAGGCACTGTTATGTGGTTCCTGTATAGCATGCAGGTGATGTTAGTCCTTGAATCCCTTCGGTAACACATCTGAATGTAATAACGTGTTGCTACGTGATAGCTGTGTATTTCTGTCATAGGTATTTGCAGTCATTATAGTTGTGTTGGTGACTGATCCTCTTTGGCTAGGGTTGACACCTTTTCATATGGCCATAGTGGGACCTTTTCTGGACACACATCTGATTTTACAGGCGGACACAAACCCATGGTCAGTACAAGGGATAGAAATTTCCTTTTTTGCCTAATTATAAGCTTATTCTTGTAGCAGTTTAGTTGCTTATCCTGTTTTGTGTAACATGTAGGTATTTTAGATACAGAAATAACTATTGTATGCAACTATTACAGTACATATGGGACATAATTATGTTCTACAATCCCAGGACATTTGCCACATTTAATATATTTGGTCAGGACACAACCGCCCAAAGAGGGAGTGTCCCTTGCAAAGTGGGACAGGTGGTAACACTATCATTGGCTCATGTCCATAGCACATATTTGTAATAGTGTATAGGCATATACTCTCCATATCCTTTGTTCATAAAGATTGGTAGTGGCGGAATGTGTGATTGCTATGGTCTATGTTATACACATATATAAACACTTCAACCGCTGTATACGGGAGACCTATGGAATCCCGAAACCACAGTGTTCCGATGCACACAGTACCGGGACCAGACTCCCATACCCCACATTACCGACATCAACAGCAACTTGCAAAGGTAACACAAACATGGAACGCACACATGCACACACAGACACACTGCTACCCAACACAACTAAACAAACCATCCTACACTACGTATGAGCAGGTGGCCAAGCCCCCCTACACCCCCATGTAGGTATCTGCACCCCCCCATACCACCCCCTACTTTAATATTCTACATCTTAGGTCATGCAAACAGACACACAACGCTAACCCACAACCACACATTACAGTCCCCAAAGAGCACACACCACACACAGAACACACACTTACACACACTACAGCCCTAAGAAACACACGTACACACAGTAATCTACCAAAACCGCAACACCAGAAGCACTGACTAACTGTCCATTAACATTGTGAGATTACACCTTGCATATCTGGTGTTTTGGTACTGTGTTCTTTCAGACCTTAAGCCTTGGGATTACGCCCATCGGTATGTAAAGCAGTCGGTATGTGGTAGGTATCCCATTTATATGTACCTCCATGGTTATGTAGATGTTGTTTACCTATCTATATATCTACATATATATGTATATCCCCATACATCGACATATCTCTCTCTCTCTCTCTCTCTCTCTCTATATATATATATGATGATGTATATATATATATATATATATATATATATATATATATATATATATATATAAAACATACACCTTTCATTGGGTACATGCCGGTTTGTCCTATTTCAACACATTCCTATCTTCTGTGTTTTATCCTGTCAGTATACATGACTGCCATTGGTACATCTCAGGTAGCTTAGTGGTATGTTATTGTGATGAATGTGCACATGGTTGTGTGTTCTAATCCTGGCAGTGATATCTTACCTCTCAGAGCAGGCACTGGGAGTGCAAGGGTGATTAACGCACATTTCAGTGGTTCTGTGTTCCACATGTTTATTATTCTGTGGATAACTACCTATATATGCAAGCTGTGTTTAAGATATACTATGTAACATGTACACATCTGTGAAGATTCCTGTCAGGGATACTCCCCATTATTTGGAACTACAAACCTGATTACATTATACAAAACCCCTCACTGGCACTCTGGGGAATCCTTGCAGAGTGGGTGGTGAACAGTAGCTGCACCCTATGCATCCCGCAAGTGGCTCTGCTCCACAGTGGGACAGTTAGTTGATTGATGGGGTGACAACAGCAGACATGTTTTGCCTATGCATATGAGTTGCCTCGCCGGCGTTGGGCATGTACCTACCTATGTATCTATGAAACTGTACATACAGTATGGACACATGCTGATAGCTTAATTTACTGTTCAAGTATTGACTTACCTTGTGCCAATGTCAGTTGTGTGTACAATAGTTGAGGGCTACCTATGTAGGATGCACACAGTAGACCACCTATACATGACAATTTACAGGTGGTCATGCGTGTGTGCCATCCATTTTGCTGTGTGTGCAGGGGGAGAAGGGTGCCAGTCCATGAGTGCCTACACTGTCAATGTGTGTGCTATATGTTCCCTCTTTGCCAAAGCATGGGCATACTGGGCACACCTCCGTCTGCCTACTGGGGCTAGCACAGGGTGTTTGTGGTCTGAGTCCCCTAGGGCTGATAGCCTAGTACTAACCTATGAACCTATGAACCTATGAACAAGTGTAGCATACTGTGCTGTTACTCATTAATTGCTAACACATCGGTTATGCAGCACAACCCTCTGAAATGGGATTAGTGCAAACAAACCCTATTACATCAGCAGCTGTTCCCTTGTATAACAGTAGCTATTTCACATAGGGACATGTTAGTGTGTCTCTGCCAAGGTATGTTAAGGCTTCTGCAGATGTCGGTACAGTGTGTGAATGATTTGTGATGTTATTACAGTTTGTATTGTAATATGTTTGGGTGTGGGGGTGATGGTGGGTGTGCTTAGCAGATGTAGGCATGTAGGAACTGCTTTTATACATAATTGCTATGTGAGGGTTTCTTCCCTATTTGAACACCTATCCTTTTGTGGACTAATACAATGGTAATTGCAGGCTGATTCATTAAGGCACTGTTATGTGGTTCCTGTATAGCATGCAGGTGATGTTAGTCCTTGAATCCCTTGGTAACACATCTGAATGTAATAACGTGTTGCTACGTGATAGCTGTGTATTTCTGTCATAGGTATTTGCAGTCATTATAGTTGTGTTGGTGACTGATCCTCTTTGGCTAGGGTTGACACCTTTTCATATGGCCATAGTGGGACCTTTTCTGGACACACATCTGATTTTACAGGGACACAAACCCATGGTCAGTACAAGGGATAGAAATTTCCTTTTTTGCCTAATTATAAGCTTATTCTTGTAGCAGTTTAGTTGCTTATCCTGTTTTGTGTAACATGTAGGTATTTTAGATACAGAAATAACTATTGTATGCAACTATTACAGTACATATGGGACATAATTATGTCCTACAATCCCAGGACATTTGCCACGTTTAATATATTTGGTCAGGACACAACCGCCAAAGAGAGTGTCCTTGCAAAGTGGGACAGGTGGTAACACTATCATTGGCTCATGTCCATAGCACATATTTGTAATAGTGTATAGGCATATACTCTCCATATCCTTTGTTCATAAAGATTGGTAGTGGCGGAATGTGTGATTGCTATGGTCTATGTTATACACATATATAAACACTTCAACCGCTGTATACGGGAGACCTAGGGAATCCCAAAACCACAGTGTTCTGATGCACAGAGTACCGGGACCAGACTCCCATACCCACATTACCGACATCAACAGCAACTTGCAAGGTAACACAAACATGGAGCACACATGCACACAGACACACTGCTACCCAACACAACTAAACAAACCATCCTACACTACGTATGAGCAGGTGGCCAAGCCCCTACACCCCATGTAGGTATCTGCACCCCCCATACCACCCCTACTTTAATATTCTACATCTTAGGTCATGCAAACAGACACACAACGCTAACCCACAACCACACATTACAGTCCCCAAAGAGCACACCACACAGAACACACACTTACACACACTACAGCCCTAAGAAACACCACGTACACACAGTAATCTACCAAAACCGCAACACCAGAAGCACTGACTAACTGTCCATTAACATTGTGAGATTACACCTTGCATATCTGGTGTTTTGGTACTGTGTTCTTTCAGACCTTAAGCCTTGGGATTCGCCCATCGGTATGTAAAGCAGTGGGTATGTGGTAGGTATCCCATTTATATGTACCTCCATGGTTATGTAGATGTTGTTTACCTATCTATATATCTACATATATATGTATATCCCCATACATCGACATATCTCTCTCTCTCTCTCTCTCCCTCTCTCTCTCTATATATATATATGATGATGTATATATATATATATATATATATATATATATATATATATATATATATATAAAACATACACCTTTCATTGGGTACATGCCGGTTTGTCCTATTTCAACACATTCCTATCTTCTGTGTTTTATCCTGTCAGTATACATGACTGCCATTGGTACATCTCAGGTAGCTTAGTGGTATGTTATTGTGATGAATGTGCACATGGTTGTGTGTTCTAATCCTGGCAGTGATATCTTACCTCTCAGAGCAGGCACTGGTAGTGCAAGGGTGATTAGCACATTTCAGTGGTTCTGTGTTCCACATGTTTATTATTCTGTGGATAACTACCTATATATGCAAGCTGTGTTTAAGATATACTATGTAACATGTACACATCTGTGAAGATTCCTGTCAGGGATACTCCCCATTATTTGGAACTACAAACCTGATTACATTATACAAAACCCCTCACTGGCACTCTGGGGAATCCTTGCAGAGTGGGTGGTGAACAGTAGCTGCACCCTATGCATCCCGCAAGTGGCTCTGCTCCACAGTGGGACAGTTAGTTGATTGATGGGGTGACAACAGCAGACATGTTTTGCCTATGCATATGAGTTGCCTCGGCCGTTGGGCATGTACCTACCTATGTATCTATGAAACTGTACATACAGTATGGACACATGCTGATAGCTTAATTTACTGTTCAAGTATTGACTTACCTTGTGCCAATGTCAGTTGTGTGTACAATAGTTGAGGGCTACCTATGTAGGATGCACACAGTAGACCACCTATACATGACAATTTACAGGTGGTCATGCGTGTGTGCCATCCATTTTTGCTGTGTGTGCAGGTGGAGAAGGGTGCCAGTCCATGAGTGCCTACACTGTCAATGTGTGTGCTATATGTTCCCTCTTTGCCAAAGCATGGGCATACTGGGCACACCTCCGTCTGCCTAC
>NC_056729.1:635488760-635493760 GCF_019279795.1 Protopterus annectens | reverse complement strand
AAGTAAGGTCTGAAAGATACAATCTAAACAAGTAAGGGCCTAGTACAGAGCCAAGAATTTCACCAGTCCAGTTGGTGTGTGATACTTGCCATGTCCTATTTGTAAGCCATGCAGCTATCAATCTTATCAACAGTACAGCAATACCTAGTTGTACTAATTTATTGATCAGTGTTTTGTGCAAGATCCTGTCAAATGCTGATGTTAAATCTATATAACTCACATCACAACGCAATTTATTCATTCATAGCTGTTATTATATTGTAATAGAACATCATGTTACAGGTGGTAATAGATCTATTTTCAACATATGCATGCTGATATATGGTTTCAAGTCCCAACCTATCCAGTTCTGACAATAATGAATCCAGTATTACCTTCTCCATTATTTTTCCACAACATAAAAGTAGACTTAAGGGTCTGTATGGTTCTGGGTTTGTCCTTCTCCCATTTCCCTTAAAGACAGGTTTGATAAGTGCATGTCTCCAATCTTAAGGACTCTCCCCATATTTATATGACATAGTGAATAATAAATGTAATGGCAGTGTAAGTTCTTGCTTAAGTGTTCTCAGGTCATTGTTACTTATTCCTTATCCTCCCTGCACTTTGTTTGGATCCAGTTTGCACAGTTCTTTTTCAATATAATCTAATATGATTCCAGTATCTGGGGTTACCTGGATGTCACTAGGACAACTTACCACCCCTTTTGTGGAGCCAAAATGTTTTGCATAAGATTTTGTAAATATATCTATAATCTGTTGTGTCTGAGAATAAATTTTAGAATCTGCAATCAGTTTATCAATTTGTGTATCTTTACTCCTTCCACATCTTATGTATCTATAAAAAGGTTTCCTATTATGCTCAATATCTTTATATACATTTTCTTAAAATTTTTCTTGATCTTGTCTAACACTATGCTTAATCTGTTTGTCCAGCTCATTTATTTCAGTTTTCAAAGTTGTAGTTCGACCTCTCTTCCATTTCTTATATTTTTTATCTCTCACCTTAATCAGGTATCTTGTTCTTATGGAAATATACCTCCCTGATGTTGCATGCCTAGATCCTGATGTAAAACATGTTTTTGACTTTTTGCACTCAAACAATTTATCTTTCAAAAGTTTCCACATTCCATCTGCAGTTTTTCCGCTGAACACCTCACTCCAGTTAGTTTCATATAGTAACTGTTTTGCTTCCCTATAATCTGTAATTACCCTACTGTGCATTGGCTTAGATTTAAGTTTGGCAGAATTATCTAGCAACAAATTAACCTTTATGACCCCATGGTCACTGCACATCAATGGTGGTAAAACTTGACTTGAAGTTACAGCAATTTCTTTGGTAACACAATCAATATCTAGTATATTCCGTCCCCTGGTATTTTTTTACAATCTAAAGCATTTGTTGTTCCTGAATATACTCTGTGAGTAATTTCTTTACTAACGTTATTGAATCAATATTATTCCAGTCTGTTTCTGGTAAATTTAAGTCCCCAGCTAATATTATTCTTCCCTCCTGTGTTTCATGTAAGAAATGTATGAATTCCCCTAGGTCATCTGCACTTGACTTTGGTGGTCTGTACACTCCAACAATTGTTATATGTTCCAGGGTTGTCTTTACTGTCACAGCTACACAGTCTATAGTATTGGTGTTATCATTGAACATGTAATAATCACAAGTCTCATAGCTATCTTTAATCCCTATCATAATACCTCCAACTGATTTTTTGTTGGAATGTCTGTTACAGTAAAAACATTTATACCCTGACAGAACTGGTTTCCAGTCGTTGTTCTTTAACCATGTTTCACAAACTATAACAACATCAATCTTGTGAGAACGTAGCAAATTTTCTAATAAAAAACTTTATTATTTATGCTCCAAGCATTAACAATCATCAGAGATGCATCCAATGTCGCTATCTTGAAATGTTACATTTTTGATTTGGCAAAAATCTTGGCTAGTGTTTGTCAAATATTGCAAAATATCTGCTACAAAAATTATCTTCCCTGATCTACACAAATGCACACCATCCTGTCTGAACACGTGGCAAAAGAAGGCTTGGATGTTCTGCACATTTCCATTTTTTAAAACAGGACATTTTGTCCATGATGGTGTTTATCCAAAAAAATATTTTCATTCACAGTGACCTGACTATCCTTTCTACAGATGATTTGTGAAAAATATGTCCTAACACCAGTACAAACTATACTATCTAGGAGGGCTGCCAGCTCCTGACTAACAGTCAGAGAATTTTTGTTGGTGACATCATTTGTACTAACATGAAAAAAAACAGATCCATACTTCCTTACATTAAGGCATTTCAAGGCTTGTTTCAGATCTTCTATTTTTGCTCCTGGCAAGCATAACACTACTCAATGATCATTACCATCTCTGCAAATATAAGTATCAGTTCCTCTAATAACTGAATCTCCAGTTACAAGAATATCTTTGCTGACCATCTCTAAAGAATCTTCAGCTTCTAATGCAATCATTCCTGCTCTATTAATTGTTATGAAGGATAGATCTTCATCACTATTAGCCTTATTAATTCCATTATTTTCATTGTGTACTAAATTCTCATCCAGCTGGTATTGTAAATCCACAGCTTTTGCCATGTAGTCAACATCTGTCTTTCTCTTTTTTTCTTACAGTAATGTTCTTCAATCCTTCCACATTCAGTTTTGATTTCTTCCTTTTCACCTGCCCCTTGCCTCTTTTTTTCTTCCTTTTACATTGGAAAGGTGATGCCTTTTTCTGTAGATTGAGGGTTTTCTGATAGACAGATATCTTCATTCCATATCACCAGTGTGTTACATAACAAAGCAGAATCCTTATTACTACATATTATCTTTCCTTTACAGTCATTAGTCAGTTTCTTTTTCTTCCTTGTTATTTGTTGAGAACTTCTTCCTTTTTTTCTTTTTTTGTTTCCTTCTAAACAAACTGGATCCTCAGATTGCTGAGTACTTGCATCCACAATTATATAGTTCTCAGCGGCCTCATCATGTTTCATAGGAGTTGAATGTTCTTTGCAGAAAATAGATGCATCATTTCCTAAATCTGTTCTATGCCTAACATTATTTAGTTTTCATAAGTCCAGTCATTAATATATGATACAACAGTTCTCCAAGCCATGCCAATTGCACAAGTGCAATCATCGTCATTAAGTCAAGATTTGCTTCTAACAATGGTAAGCAAATCATCCAACTTTTGACACAAGGAACAAAGATCATCAGTGTTATCAGCTGTTACCCTTAAATATGCATAGCATTTATTACACTGTACAAGATACTTGTGCATTAGCAAATCGTTAATTGCATACTCATTTAAGGAATAATTGCATACTCATTTAAGGAATCCATATTCAGCTTTAATTGAATAAAATATTGCAAAGGAAAACAATTACACAAGGTCAGTAGCAAAGAATTCAAAGGAACTTAAATCAACTTCTATGACAAAAATTATACCAGCAATATCCAACTAAATAATAAAATACAATAAAGTTGTTCTGACCATGCAAGTTCTACCAGTCAGACAAAAGTTGTAATTTCTTTACATCGCACGCTAAGGCGTGCAGTAGCTTCTGCTCAATATAGCTCGCAGTCACACCTCCTTTTAACAGTAAAAATAAATAAAACTTCTCTTACCACTCAACTCCATAACAAATCACAAACCAAGACAGGATTGTTTTGATATGCTCAGAATGAACCTCTCTGCAGTCTGTGTAAATTTATAGTGGTCTAGGCCCCTTGTGGTGGCTAGAGCTTGCCTGTCCAAAACCTATCCCTATCTCACAACCAAAAGTGAAACTAAAGGTAAAACAACAAAATATGAATCAAAGAAAAGCTTGTTAATAAGCAGTCTCTTCCTACCTACAAACAGTTAAAAATAGTGATAACAAATGCAATATAAATTCAAATAAAACTGCTCTTACAGTCATCTCCACAACAAATCACAAGCCAAGACAGGATTGTTTTGATATGCTCAGAATTTTCCTCTTTCAATTATTGCCCTTATCCCTTCCTCCCCAGCAGGACTGTTCTGCCTTGCAACAAAATAATAAAGCCTGTCAAAGTCTTGATTCAAGGGCCCTGTAAAGTACAATCACAGCAATGTACCATTGCATCACCTGAGCCATATAACATAGTGATGACATTCCAAACATATCACTTAGTACAGTCATTCAACAGCTGGGAAAGGAGTATGTGGAATCAGTCAGGTACTCTATACATACATGTATATATGTATGTAGATGCATATATGTGGACACATCTATACATAATATATATATATATATATATATATATATATATATATAGAGAGAGAGAGAGAGAGAGAGAGAGAGAGAGATACATCCACATGTATATCCACATATATGATAGATACATATATATATATATATATATATATATATATAAAGGTGAATACATACATATATATATATATATATATATATATATATATATATATATATATATATAAATATATATACATGTATACATAAATATACATAAATATGTGTCAGCTACAAACATATGCAATTGGAGGGTCATGCTGCTGCACACTAGACATCTACATCTGAAAATGTACCCACTGGATATATTCCTCAGAATGTGGTACTATGACATCTGTGCTGTAACAGAGACCAGGTTAAAGGCAGCAGGAAGCACCCCTGCACTACCTGCCTATTACCCATTCCACATCTTTTGGCTGCAGATCTGTGACTGAAACTCCAAAGGTGGTGGTGTTTCCATATTCATTAAGGAGGCACACACCTCCAGAGTGTTGACCAACCTAGGCATTACAAATCCTGAAGACATAGCTAACATTGGGTAGGACAGTGGTTCAGGTCTTAGCCTGCTATAGGTCCCCAAACATGTCCCAGCACTCACACTCCATGTCCCTAAACACCCTGGAGGATAATATTGTCCAATTTGACAGTCACATACTGGTTGACTTCAACTATCCCCCTGAGGAGGCCATTTACCAAATTGAGACAACATACG
>NC_056729.1:635224226-635488260 GCF_019279795.1 Protopterus annectens | reverse complement strand
ATGATCAATACAATAAAATGCTTTCATAATACTTAAGTGCCATTAATTTCTGTTTTTCCCACATATATTCTTTTTTATTCTCCATAACAAAATTTTGTTTTAGTACTCTTTCATTTTTTCATTCACAATGTGTTTACTTCATTTTTTAACTTCCATTCCTTCCCACAATTCTTTGTATTTATAATGCAGTAACATTTCTATCAAGTGTTTATTTTCCTTCATAATTCATTTTAATACCTTATATAAAATTAAAGATGCTGCATGTACTATTGGGCTTATTAAAACCTCTTTGATCTTCTTTCATATGCAGAATCCCTCTTTTGACTGGATTCAGTCTAGAGCCTCATATAAAAGAGAATATAATAATCATTAATTCCTTTTCATACTTAATAGGAATCATACAGCTATTAGCAGCATAAGCAATGTTTCTTGTTAACGTGGTGTACGTGTGCTTATTTTCTATATGAAAATTTATATGATTTCCAAAAAATAGTCATATCCTTTACGTCTTTGAGTACATTATCCCATTGTTGTTGTCTGTATTCATTCTTTCCAAATGTTATTCCTAATATATCTATATATTTTACATTGAACTCAACACCTCCTATTATACCTTCAAAACCAAATCCTTTACTTTTCTCCTTATTTATACTTAAACCATTTTTTAATTTATACTTAATTTTTCATTTACTTTTTCCATCGATACTTTATTTTTAATAATTAGTACAATATCATCCACATAATTATACATTATTGACAATTATAATTCCCTTCATCATTTTGTATCTGCCATTACTTGATATTTTATTAATTTCCTTCGCTATTACATTCATAACTAATGAGAAAATTACACTGTGCAGCCCTGCTTTATAGCACATTCTATTTTTATTTCTACCCCAATCCAGCCATTTACATTTCATTTTGCATAATTCCTTTCATAAACAGATTTTATTACCTACATTACTTACATTACATTATATGCCTGCAAAATTTCCCATAATGATTTATATTGAATATTATGACAAGCTTTACTTATATACCCTATCATTGCATTCACTTCTACATTTTTATTTATGATATCATCAATTATTTCTCTTATTATCCATTATAACTCTTGACTTCCTTTTTCTTTTCTTCCAAATATATTTTGGTCATATATTGTACGGCGGTAGCGTTGTTACCTCAAAGCAAGAGGTTCTCCAGTTCGATTCTCGGCTTGGCTTGGGAGTGCCTTCTGTGTGGCGTCTGCATGTCCTACCTGCAGTTGGGTAGTGTTCAAAAGACATGCGTGTGTAAATGGGCATGCCTTCATTGAAGGTTGGGTGTCGAGCTGGCACCTCGCTCAGAAAATCTACTGCCAATCATTAGTGGACCGGAGTTCTGCTGTGACGACCTCTTACCTGGAAAAAGACAAACAACAACATATTGTATCCATTTTTCTGTAACCTTTTTGTTATTATTCTCATAAAAAAAATTATAATCTGTATTATTCAATGTTATAGGTCTCCATTTTTTTATCTCCTTTTTATTTCCTTTTTTAAATATAAATGTTATAGCTCCTGTACATATATCTTTCTCTTTAATTCCAGTTTCTAACAATTAATTCATAATTTCTATAAAAATTATTTTTTGACACTCTTTCATTTCTTTATACATACCATATTCAATTCTGTCCAGTCCTGTTGCAGAATTCATGTTAATATCTTTTAGAATTTCATTCAATTCTTTTGTGATCATTTTTTGTTCTAAATACTATTATTTTCCTTATTTAATTTTTCACCGTTATACATTTGTTCTATGTTTTCCTCTCGCTTAACAAATAATTCTAATACATATGCTTTAATGATTTCATATATTCCTTATTGCTGTCTTATTTGCTTACCTTCCTTATTTTTTAATTCTCTTATTTTTCATTCTTTTATTATTTTTTTCAAATATGGTGCTACCTCTTCTTTCTTTCCTTGCAAACAATATTTTTGCTTATACAACACGTTGTTAATTTTAATTTGATTAATTTTATGCATTTCTCTTTCTTTTTTATAAAATGAATTTTTCTTCTCTGATAAGTCTCTAAATGTTTCTTGACTTAATATCTTATATCTCTCTTTTTCTTATCTTCTTTTCTTCCTTATATATTCTAAAAATACTTCTTTATATTTCTGTTTAAAATTAAGCCACCAAACAGTCCAGTTCTCATAAAACTCCTTTACAGTCGTATGATTTTTCCATAATTCCACAAGTTCTTCTTTCTCATTTAAATCTAATTCATTTTCATTAATTCTCTTTATTGCTTTTCCTATTATTATATATTCTTCATTTTCCTGTACTTTAACCCATATTGCTGCATGATCTGAAAATCCAGCATACTTAATTCCTTTTTTTATAACTTTTAAACTATCAGATATTAAAAAATAATCAATTTCTGTCCTAAATTCATTCCTTTTATAGGTCTAGTGGTTATTCTCCCATACACTTAACTTTCCACTTCTCATAATTTCTTTAGCCATTTTAACATCACAATTGCTCTTATTTTCCCTTAAATTACAATTAAAATAACCCACCACTATAATGTCCATATTTATACAAACATATTCAAGAATATTTTTAAACATCATTTCTCTCTCTCTTTTGTTACATATGCATATAAAGCTATAATTCTATACACATACTTTTTTTCCATCTCATGTCTATTACCATAGTTTTTTCCAAGTTCCATTATGGTTACATCTAATATTTTAATGCTTTCTTGACATAATATACATATGCCCAGGCATGTTTCTTTCCTCATGTTCTAAACTACCACAGCATTCCAAAGTTTTTCATTTTGTGTTCTTTCTTCCTCTGTTAATAATCTGGTAGCTTCTAAAACAATAACATGTGCAACATACAATTGTAATATACCTATTCTCCTCTTAAGATTTTTCATACTGTTCACATTTAAAGCTAATATTTTCAGCTTTTAAGGATAGCTAGTATAATACAATTTTTATCCCTTTCCTTTCTTATTTTCTCCAAGCATTGTTTTAGAATTTTCTTTTCCTTTCTTTAACTCTTTTCCCTACTAGTTTCATTTTATTTATTATTGTGTACCAATCAGTTTCTTCCTCACTTGACTCCTCTGTTTCTTTTTCCTTGTTACTTTCTTTAACTTCATGTATAACCTCTTTATCAGTCACATCTTGTTGTACATTTTCTTGTATAACACATTCTTCTATCTCTTTCTCCTGTATAACTTCATTTTCATTTTCATTTTCTTGCACATTCATCTAGCCATGAATGACCAGTATTGCCACATCTTTTGCACTTTAAATCACATTTTTTGCATTATGCCCTGTTTTACCTCATAAATAACATCTTTTTATCATATTCATGATTAAATTATAATTTTTCCACAAAAATGACCAGTTTTTGGTTGACAACTGTATTTCACAAACCCCTATTACTATGAACATCAATAATACTAGGTATGTACAAAACATTGGGCTGGATTCACGAAGGCTTGCACGTAGTCTAAGAGTAGAGTAAGACTCCATGCAGCCAACATGTCCGCCGAGTGATCAAGGAACAGCCAGCCGGGGCGTGCAAGAGAGCTCCTAAAACGACTCTTACACAGACAGGGCTAGGTAATGCAAATTACCTCATTTGCTGCCGAGAGCTATGTAAAGGTAAATTTGCAATCCAGGAAACCCTAACCTGTCCGAGTAAGAGTAGTGTTATTTGCAGAAATGTACTCCATTGACAACTGAGTACCGTTCTGCAAATAGTAAAACGGAGTCGTGACAGCTCCAAATAAAGGCTGCATCCAGTTGAGGAAGCATGCCAAAATGGCCAAATATATGGCCATTGGCAATGTTGTTCCCCGATGCAAAATTAAAAAAAAAAAAATTTTTTTACCTCGATCTCCGAAGTTTAAGCATAGCGCAGCGCCGTGCAAACGTGCTGCACTTTAAAAAACAGAAAACCAAAAATTAAAAGTCACAAATAGGGATTTTATAGAAAATCATAATTTTCAATGCAAATGAATGACAGGCTGAAGACAACATGGCTGCCAAGTAGAGGTTGCTAAGGGGGGAAGCTCAGTCTAAGAGATGTAACCAAGCATTAGTAGGCAATCCTATGCAAATGAGGGTAAGGACAGTGAATCCCAAGTTTGCATAGCAAATGAGCACAGTCAGTGGAGTATATGAGTAGGATAAGGGGAGTAACAGAGTAGACGATAGGTGACATCACAGGAGGGTATTATGAAAGAATGTAAGTTTATTGGAGCAGAGTGGCATGTGTTACTCAGTTACTCATCACTGGAAGAGGTGTGTCAACAGGTATCCTAGCTAAAGGCAAGAAATAGAAGGTGTATGCCATGGATAACACTAAAGTTTCTTGTTGAAGTGTCTGTAACGTGTTTGCACATGGGTGCATGCCTGTATATCCGAGTAAGACTGTGTGAGTGCGTGTGCACCCTTGTGTGCGCGTTTAAGCCGGAGTAAGTATGTGTAAGGTTGTTGAAATATGTGTAAGCGTGTTTGCACCTGTGTGCACGTGTTTAAGCCAGAATTAGCAAGTGTTAGGCTGTGTAAACATGTGTGAGCTGGTGTGCATGTGTTTGCGCTTGTGTGCGCGGCGCTACTCCCCTGTGGAAACAGAAAGGGAAAGGAAGCACAACAAAGAGTAGGAAGCTAACCAGGGAGAACTAGCAGAGCTAGCAGGTGAAAACAATCAGAATCAGGCAATTACACAGGCAGTACACTAGCCCAGCCCAGCACTTAAAACTCTGCAAACAACTTTCCACCATATTTTCATCAGAGACGCTGCAACACTGCAGTAAACTAAGAGAAGTGAAAACTTAAAAAGCTTTACTGAGACAAAGAAATGTTAGGGGCTGCCATTGCTGTTATAAGGCAACATATGCAACATGCTGAGGGTGGTGACAATGCGAATGCTGCTGAGCAACCCCCAGTGAGGAGATGGAGAAGAGTGTACAGGCCCAGGGTAACCTACCAGGGGCTACATGAGCTGGAGATAGTGGAGCGCTATAGACTGGACAGAGACCTCATGCAGCAAATTGTTGAGCTGTGCAGGCCATGCCTCACACACAGAACCAACAGAGGGGAACCCATCCCAGTGGAAACCAAGGTATGTGTTGGCCTAAGAATACTAGCAAGAGGTACCTTCCAGAGACCAACTGGTGATATGATGGGGATATCACAGGCATCAGCATCCAGGGTACTGCACCAGTTCCTGAAAACCATGTGAGCACATGTCGGTGATCATGTATATTTCCCCAGTTCCCATGAGGAATTTACCAGCAATATGCATCTTTTACAGCAAATAGTGGAATATCTTGAGGTAGTGGGTGCAATAGACTGCATACACATACTCATGAAAGCACCAGATGGTGAGCTGGGTAGGGCCTACATTAACCTCAAGGGCTTCCCCTCCATCAACTGCCAGGTCATGTGTGATGCCCAGGGCATAATATTGAATGTGTGTGCTGGTTGCCCTGGAAGCTACCATGATTCCCATATCTGGCATCTGACACAGCTGTACCAGACATTTGCCAATGGGGACATCCCTCATGGTCACCTAGTGGGGGATGCTGGATATGCACTGGAGCCGTGGCTGATGACACCCATAAGAAATGCACACACACCTGAACAGGAACACCATAATGAGGCACACACACAAACACAAAATGTAATTGAGCGTGTGTTTGGGCTGCTCAAGTCACAGTTCCGGTGCCTGGACACATCTGGTAGAGCCTTGCAGTACTCACTAACTACATGTACCCAAATTGTCATGGTATGTGCTATGCTACATAATATGATCCTGTGAAAACAGCTGCAGCAGAAGCAACATAGGCCCGGGTCAAACAGCCCCCCACCATTGCCAAGGCCATTACAAGCAGAGCATGACTCAGAGAAGGAACAACCTGAGCATGCCCCAGTAGGCAGAAGGAGGTGTGCCCAGTATGCTTTGGCCTTGGCAAAGAGGCAATGCATAGCACATGCACTGGCTCAGTAGGAACCCTGGAAATGATACCTCTCTCTGACTTGCACATATAGTAAAAGGGATGCCTAACTTGACGCTAACTGTTTTCAAACATGTATAGGGAGTGTACTATGTGCATCCGACATAGGCAGCCTTGCAGCACCACCTGAGGCATGATTGCCATGTTTTAAGTAATATAAAGCAGTGCTAAACAGCTTTTACCACTATTTAGTATATGCAAACAAAATTGCACACATTAACTAGCACACCTTTGGGCAATGTTGAGCAATATTGTGCAACGTTCAGCAATGTTGGTTAATGTTGAGCAATGCTGGGCAAGTTTGTTCAAAGTTGGGCATAGTTGAGCAAAAGCAGGTAAACATGCTCATAATTGCTTTACTGGTCCTTAAGCAGTCTGGTCTGCTCAGTATGAAAATATAAAGTAGTGACAGGCCTCGAACCCAGGATACTGTGCACTATAGTCACAGTATTGAACCACTAAACCATGGCAGCATTTCGCTGGTCAGCCTGTATGAAGAAATGTTGATAAGTCTATGCAAAGTGTCTCATGGAAACCCTGCAGGCACAGTATAATCCCTGTAGAGTTATGACACAAAGGTAAGCCCTGCATTAAAAATATAACTTGATTTTCAACACACATATGGTATAAATGTTAATATTGGGCATGTTCACACACGTTAACAAATGTAGTGGACTTCAGACAGCAACATACTGAAAGGTCACACTGGGCTTGCTCACACACTTGAATAAATGAGACAAATGTCAGGCCACAAAACACTGAAAGGCCAAACTGGGCATGCTCACACACTTAGGCCATGTCTGAGTACAGCAGTGGGACACACATATCTGGCAGTTGCATGTGTTAACCCAGGAACCTCTCACTATTCACCAATCCTGCCTTGTGCACGCAGTTATATGACAACAGACACATATATAATATATTGGATCCCTGTCATAATCAAATATGTACTACAGATACATAGGTTGTTCATAGAAAGTGGGAAAGCAAAGAAGATAAAAAACCTGCAATCAGTATCATCAATAAACAATGTGCACTCCAAACATTATCACAGGTTCATAGGTTCATACTAGGCTATCTGCCCTAGGGCATTTATAAGCCTAGCCAACGCCACCCTTTTAGATTAGTAGACTGTGCCTTTGAATAGTAGGTCACACAAGATAGCCCTTTTACGGTTAGTTTATTGTGACTCTGTCTAGCAGGGACCCAGATGAGATCCCAGGGGTAAACTTACGATCTCCCATCCACTCGTCAAGAATTCTCTTGAAGAGGGTCAGTGAGGGGCTCTGCCTAACTTGGACTGGGATTTCGTTCCAGAGAGAGGGGGGCCTCTGGGATATGAATCTGTCCCTCCAGCATGTCCTATTTATTTCTGTGCTAAGGTTTAAGTCCCTGGAGCGTGTAGCTCTAAGGGATTTGGATATCCTGAAGTGGAGCATGACCATTAATTCTGGGTTGGACATGGCTTTATACGTCAGGCACAGATCACATCTGAGTAGGCGGTAAGCAACTGAGTAGAGCTGGAGTTTCTTTAGCTGAACTGCGTAGGGCATCTGTTTGAGTCCCTTGATCCACTTGGTGAGGTACTTTTGGGGTCATTACAGCTGCTGCAGGTGTCGGGTAAGGTACATCCCAAATGGGGCATTGTATTCAAGTGTGGGCCTGATGAGTAGAGGGGCACAATGACCTCTCTTGATCTAGATGTGAAACCTTTTGGAATAAGGTGGGCTATATAGAAGGTCTTTCTAACCACTTTGGCAATGTGATTGTCAAAGGAGAGATTACTATCTACTTGGGTCTCCAAATCCCTAATTACTTCTTCTGTATGTAATGGATTACCACCTATGTGGTAATTTGTGGGCACTTTGTTTTCCCAAAGGGGATGACTATGCATTTTATGGCATTTAGCTTTAGGCCATGGCTCTGGCACCAGTTATCCATCTCTGTGAGACCCTTTTGGAGGATGCTTGTGTCAGCCAGAGAGTCAATTATGGCACCCAGTTTGTAGTCATCTGTGAACTTGGTCAGCCATAGTCCTCCCGTGTTAGCCTGTACTTCAGTAAAATATATACTGAACAAGAGAGGTCCCAGGACTGAGCCTTGTGGGATGCCACTTGTAACTGGTGTAGAGTCTGACATGGCACCTGCAATTACAACCACGTGAGTGCTATCCCTGATCCAGTTTGCAATCCATCTTGTGACATATGCTTTGATATCTAAGCTGGTGAGCTTATTTATGATGCCCGAGTGGGGTATTGTGTCGAAGGCTTTTGCGAGGTCCAGGTAGGCTGTGTGGACTACCTTCCCTCCATCTATGGCCCTGGTAACTGTTTCAAAGAAGTCGACCAGGTTCAAGAGGCAAGATCTGCCTTTAACAAAGCCAAATTGGGTAAGGTCCAGTGTCTGAATGTTCCCGATATCTTTGTTTATGAGTTCCATGATGATACGCTTCATAGCTTTGCAGACAAGGCTAGTCAGGCTTATAGGGCAATAGTGTCTGGGGTCCATTGTGGCACCACCTTTGTGGAGTGGGACCACTGTTGCTGTATGCCATTCCTTGGGTACATATCCTGTAGTAAGTTTGATACTGAACAGTGACTTTATGTGAGGGTTAAGTTCTTCATGAAGCTTGTGTAAGACGCAGCCCAGGGCACCGTCCGGTCCCATTGATGCTGTGTTATTGCTTTGGAGAGAGCAGCTTTCACCTGTTCAACTGTGATGTCAGGGAGGCTACACTCTGTTGGGATGGACATTTGCTCTTTTGGGGGGATGGGGGGAGAAATTTGCACTGAACCTGTCTGCCAGGATGTTGGCAATGTCTGTGGGTTCAGCGTATTTTTTGTCATTATGCACTAACTCAGAGCATATCTGGGAGTTACCACCCAGGTTCCTGACATGACTAAAGAAGGCCTTGTGATTGTCTTTAGTGTCTTGTGCAATTTTTCTTTCGAAGCTGGCCTTAGATGATTTTATAAGTGATTGTAGCTTCTTGCTAGTACTGATCAGAGATGCCTTCCCTTTTTGGGATTTTGCTCTATCATGTAGTAGCCTCCTCCTTTTGTTGTATAGCTTATTTATGGCCAGGGTCCACCAGACAGGTCCCCTGCCTTTGGAGGAGTGAGTCTTGGTTTCATTTGGGATAGCACAATCCATGCATTCCTGTAGGTGTCCATAGAATGCATTTGTAAAGGATTCCGCGGTTTGAGCCATATTTCCCACTGGCCCAGGGGCTTTGAAGGATACCACCTCTGTTTTGAGAAGTGTGACATTTGCTTTTGAAAAGTTCTTCACCGAGATTACCTTGGCTGGGGGTGGGGACGGGATATGGATGTCCAGTGAGATAAATGTATGATCTGACCTTACCAATGAGGGGTATACATCTGGTGTGGAACATAGAGTCCCCATGTTGGTGATGACCAGGTCCAATATGTTTTCCCCTCTTGTGGGGGTGGTGACCAGTTGTTCTATAGCATTTGAGTTTATAAATTCTAGGAACCGTTGGGCGAGGGTGTTGGGGCTTGAGTAGTGTTCCCAGTCAATGTTTTGGTAGTTGAAGTCACCCAATATAATGGTGTTTGGAGAGACCTTCATATTCTCCAGTGTTCTCAGGAAAACTGAGAGGGGTGCCTGAGTTTGGGAGGGTGGTCTGTAGCAGGCTACAAACTGAAAGGCAGTTTTTCCCACTGTTAGTTGCACATGGATGGTCTCCGATGCTTCGTGCAATGCTACTAACCTGGAGGTGTGTGTATCTTTGATGTATATGGATACTCCCCCTCCTTTTGTGGCTTGGTCTGGGTTTTGTGGCCGAAAAGCATGGTATGAAGTATAACCTGGTAGTGCTGGGGTGCTTTCGGGAGCCTTGAACCAGGTTTCTGTTACTGCACAGATATCAATATTCTCCATACTGAAGAGAGCCTTGAGTGTGTGCATTTTGAGGTGTAGACTTCTGGCATTGAGCAGCATTACCCTTAGTTTCTTTTACCTTGTATTGTCTATGGAGGTGGGTTTGTCTTTTGAGCTTTGCCTAAAAAAGGCACTATGGGGGTGGCAAGAGCCTTAGCCAGTATTCGAAAGCCCAGGGGTGACAGGTGCAAGCCATCCCTAGTGAAGCAACGTGGCTTGTCGAGCATGTCATCCCAGGCTGACAGACACTGGATCCCCTTTGAATCACACCAATACATTAGCCAACTGTTAAAATTGATAATTTTGTCTTCATACTGTGGCATCATTCTTGGTGAGGGTAAGATGCTACACAAGTTTAGGGTCATACCGTCCCGGGCTACATGATCAGAGTGCTCACCTATGTCTCTTTTCATGTAGTCCAGGGAGGAACATCTCAGGTCATTCACACCAGCATGGACAATGATGGAGTCATATTTGTTCTTGCTTTGGAGTGACCTGAGTGCTCATTGTTATTCGGTTCCTGTCTTATAAAAGTGGTACAGTGAATTGTTCTCTGTTTAAACTGTGTGCTTTGGCCAACTCAGACCTACATGAGTGGAGTTAAGTAGATTTTTATCTGCACTTTTATCAAATAATACACAATTTAAAGTAATTTGTATGTGTTGCATTGAGCAATATCTAGCTGGAAGTTGACTGTTTTTTCAGTAGGCTTATACAAGTGGTATTTTCAGTTAAGGCTTGTTAAAAAACCTGCATAGCCAGAGATAAGTGGGGGTAGTTTACCTCATTGTTATTCGGTTTCTGTCTTATACAAGTGGTACAGTGAATTGTTTTCTGTTTAAACTGTGAGTTTTGGCCAACTGAGACCTGCATGAGTGGAGCTAAGTAGATTTTTATCTGCACTTTTATCAAATAATACACGATTTAAAATAATTTGTTTGTGTGGCATTGAGAAATATCTAGCTGGAAGTTGACTGTTTTTTCAGTAGGTCTTATACAAGTGGTATTTTCAGTTAAGACTTGTTAAAAAACCTGCATAGCCAATGAAAAGTGGGGTAGTTTACCTCATTGTTATTCGGTTTCTGAATTATACAAGTGGTACAGTGAATTGTTTTCTGTTTAAACTGTGAGCTTTGGCCAACTGAGACCTACATGAGTGGAGTTAAGTAGATTTTTATCTGCACTTTTATCAAATAATACACGGTTTAAAGTAATTTGTTTGTGTTGCATTGAGCAATGTCTAGCTGGAAGTTGACTGTTTTTTCAGTAGGTCTTATACAAGTGGTATTTTCAGTTAAGGCTTGTTAAAACCCTGCATAGCCAGTGATAAGTGGGGGTAGTTTACCTCATTGTTATTTGGTTTCTGTCTTATACAAGTGATAGAGTGAATTATTTTCTGTTTAAACTGTGAGCTTTGACCAACTGAGACCTACATGAGTGGAGTTAAGTAGATTTTTATCTGCACTTTTATCAAATAATACACGATTTAAAGTAATTTGTTTGTGTTGCATTGAGCAATATCTAGTTGGAAGTTGACTGTTTTTTCAAGATGATTTTCAGTAGGTCTTATACAAGTGGTATTTTCAGTTAAGGCTTGTTAAAAAACCTGCATAGCCAGTGATAAGTGGGGGTAGTTTACCTCATTGTTATTTAGTTTCTGTCTTATACAAGTGGTACAGTGAATTGTTTTCTGTTTAAACTATGAGCTTTGGCCAACTGAGACCTACATGAGTGGAGTTAAGTAGATTTTTATCTGCACTTTTATCAAATAATACACGATTTAAAGTAATTTGTTTGTGCTGCATTGAGCAATATCTAGCTGGAAGTTGACTGTTAGGTCCCCATCCACCCTCCCCGTTTTTGTCTTGGTGTTAATCTTGGTGGCTTTGAAACTGTCTGCCCCTCTTGTAAATTTGCACTTGGATACTCCTCCTGGGCCCATCTCATTTGCTTACTCAAAAAAAAAAAAAATGTATCTGCTTTTACTGTATTTGTGTTTCTTCCTACTTTATTTTGCTTTTGCGTCATCTTAAAAGTACTCAGTTGTATTTATTACTGCTTGGTGTAACTCATTCTAAGCCTTTTAGTTTAAGCACTTGGGCTTCAGACCAGTTGTTTTACATTAAGAAGGTTTGTGGTCTGCACTGTAGTGGCAGGACAGGTAGCTTACATCCTTCTAAGTTGGGAACTGCTGATTGAGGGCTCAGTGTCTGTTATTCTAAAAGTGTATTAATTCTGGTTAAAGCACTTGGGCTTCAGGCCAGTTATTTTACATTAAGAGGGTTCGTGGTCTGCACTCTTGTGGGAGGAGAGGCTGGACTCTGCCCTTCTGAGATGGGAATTTCTGGTTAAAGGCTTATAGTGCCTGCATATTTGAACTGCTTCTTGCTGAAACTGGTACACCTTGTTTGCTGCAGCATAGACTAGATCCAGGACTGCTGAATCTAGCTTTGTTTGTATGCTTGTTGTTTGTTTGCTTGTTATTTCCCTGAAACGCTAATTCCACCTAAAACACAGCTTTTCAGAGCTTCTATGGATCCCTAGTGATATCTGCATTGCTTACTGTACTTATTTCCTTGTTTCACTTGAAAGAAAGTTATTGTTTGTCATTTTTGCATTTAAGTTACCTGTAGCACATTGCATTTAAGTTACCTGGCGCTTGCTCACTAAAGCAATTTTATAAGTCAGCACTAAAAAATTAAAAGCACTATACCCTCACAAACTCCCCTTGAGTACCATGTTCCCCATTGGCCCTTTTTTTTCAATTATAAAGGAATTCCCAGTACTATTCTAGCATGTCCAAAGGTCAGTTGTCAATCTCCTCTCTGGTCCAGCTGGTAAATCTGGGAATCTTGAGGCAATGTTACAACTGCCTCATGTACACAGATAACTCTCTCCTCCTCCTAACAAATTCCAACACATGTGAGAGATGCAACCATATAGCCAAACTGGAGGCTAAGCTCTCAACTCAGTACTGGCGTAACCAGTCAGGAGGAAAAGGAAACCACACTCACTACAATTCCAGTCTCACATAGACCTACCACGACAGCAAACCACACACATAAACACAAAAAAACATACTCGGAGGCTCTAAATAAATATCTGCCTAAGCAGTAGAGACCTCCAAAGCAGACACCCAAGCAACCGCTACCCCAAAACAAAACAAGTGCAAACACATAGCTTACAAAGCC
Source organism: Protopterus annectens (assembly GCF_019279795.1). Lineage (NCBI taxonomy): Eukaryota > Metazoa > Chordata > Ceratodontiformes > Protopteridae > Protopterus > Protopterus annectens. The sequence goes on along the minus strand of NC_056729.1, from coordinate 635,475,141 downwards.
AGTGTGCCGAACAGTCACAGCCCTTAAGGCTAAACAACACACCTGATACACTTGTAATAGGTGACTCTATCATCAGGCACACTGACGTCCTGCTCACCAGGAGAAGGTCACGGTGAGCTGCCTGTCGGGCGCTAGGATCCGTCACATAACACAAGCACTTGGATCACTCCAAGGCAAGTACAAATATGACTCAGTCATTGTCCATGCTGGTGTGAATGACCTGAGACGTACCTCCCTGGACTACATGAAAAGAGAGATAGAGGAGCTCTCTGAGCATGTAGCCCAGGCCAGTATGACCCTGACCTTGAGTAGCATCTTACCCTCACCAAGAATGATGCCATAATATGAAGACAAGATGATCAATTTCAACAATTGGCTTAAGTATTGGTGTCATTCAAAGGGGATCCAATGCCTGTCAGCCTGGGATGACATGCTCGACAAGCCACGATGCTTCACTAGGGACGGCTTGCACCTATCACCCCTGGGCATTTGGATATTGGCAAAGGCTCTTGCTACCCCCATAGTGCCTTTTTTAGGCAAGGCTCAAAAGACAAACCCACCTCCATAGGTATCACAAGGGATAAGAAACTAAGAGTAATGCTACTCAAAGCCAGAAGTCTAAACCTCAAGATGCATGCACTCGAAACTCTCCTTAGCATGGAGAACATCGATATCTGTGCAGTAATAGAAACCTGGTTCAAGGCTCCTGAGAGAACCACAGCACTACCAGGTTACACCTCATACCATGCTTTTCGTGCCCCAAAACTTGGACCGAACCACAAAAGGAGGGGGAGTATCAATATTCGGCAAAGATACCCACACCTCCAGGTTGGTGGAACAGCACAAAGCATCAGAGACTATCCATGTGCAACTAACAGTGGGTAAAACTGCCTTCCAGTTTATGCTACAGACCACCCTCCCAAACCCAGGAGCTCCACTCGGCCTTCTTGAGAACACTGGAAAATATGAAGGTCTGTCCAAACACCATTATATTGGGTGACTTCAACTACCCAAACAAAGACTGGGAGCATTACTCTAGCTCCAAAACCCTAGCCCAAAGGTTCCTAGAATTTATAAACTCAAATGCTATGGAACAACTTGTTACCATTCCCACAAGAGGGGAAAACGTACTGGACCTGATCATCACCAACATGGAGACTCTATGCTCCAGACCAGAAGTGTATCCCTCACTGGTAAGATCAGACCATAAACTAATCTCACTGGATATTCACATCCTGACCCCACCCCCTGCTCAGAAAACCACAGTGAAAAACTTTTCTAAAGCAAATTTCATACTCCTCAAAACTGAGGTGGAATCCTTCAAAGCCCCCGGGCCTGTGGAAAATACAGCCCAGACTGCAGAATCCTTTATAAACGCATTCTATGAACACCTTCAAGAATGCATGGATCATGCAATCCCAAATAAAACCACGACCCAATCCTCCAAAGGCAGACGTCCTGCCTGGTGGACCCCAGCCATAAAAAAACTATACAATAGAAGGAGTAAGCTACTACATGATAGAGCAAAATCCCAAAAAGGGAAGTCATCTCTGATCAGTATTAGCAAAAAACTACGGGCACTCATAAAATCATCTAAGGCCAGCTTTGAGAGAAAAATTGCACAGGACACTAAAGATAATCACAAGGCTTTCTTTAGTTATGTTAGGAACCTGGGTGGGAATTCCCAGATATGCTCAGAATTAGTCCAAAATGACAAAAAATACACTGAACCCACAGACATTGCCAACATCCTAGCTGACAGGTTCAGTGCAAACTCCCCCCCCACCAAAAGGGCAAATATCTATCCCAGCAGAATGCTGCCCCCCTGACATCTCAGATGCTCAGGTAAGAGCCGCCCTCTCCAAAGCAAAAAACACAGCATCAATGGGACCAGATGGTGTCCCGGGAGGTGTCCTACATGAACTCCAAGAAGAGCTAAACCCAAACATAAAACTGCTGTTCAATCTCAGCCTTACTACAGGATATGTACCCAAAGAATGGCGTACAGCAACGGTGGTCCCTCTCCACAAAGGTGGTGCCTCAATGGATCCTGGAAACTATCACCCCCATAAGCCTGACTAGCTTGGTCTGCAAAGCTTTGGAAAGGATCATCATGGACCTTATAAATAAAGATATTGGGGACCTACAGACACTGGATCCTACCCAGTTCAGCTTTGTTAAGGGCAGATCCTGCCTCTTAAACCTGGTCGATTTCTTTGAAACAGTCACCAAGGCCATTGACGAGGGGAAGGTGGTCCACACAGCCTACCTGGACCTTGCAAAAGCCTTCGATACAATACCCCACTCGGGCATTATAGATAAGCTCACCAACTTAAATATAAACCCCTATGTCACTAGATGGGTTGCAAACTGGCTCAAGGACAGAACCCACATGGTTAGAATTGCTGGAGCCATGTCAGACTCCAAACCAGTTACAAGTGGTATCCCACAAGGCTCAGTCCCGGAACCTCTCTTGATTGGTACATATTTCTCAGTGGTACAGGCCAACACGGAAGGACTGTGGATGACCAAGTTTGCAGATGACTGCAAACTGGGTGCCATAATCAACTCTCCAGCCGACACAAGCATCCTCCAAAAGGGCCTTATAGAAACAGACAACTGGTGCCAGAGCCATGGCCTCAAACTAAACGCCAAAAAGTGTATAGTCATCCCCTTTGGCAAAAACAAAGTGCCCACAAATTACCACATAAGTGGTAATCCATTGGCACGGAAGAAGTAATTAGGGACCTGGGGACCCAAGTTGATAGCAATCTCTCATTTGACAACCACGTACATAGTGGTTACAAAAACATTTTATATAGCCCACCTAATCATGAAGGGATTCACATCTAGATCAGGGCAGGTCATCGTGCCTCTTTACTCATCCCTCATCAGGCCCATAATTGAGTACAATGCCCCTTTTGGGATGTACCTTACCAGACACCTGCAGCAACTGGAAAGACCCCAAAAGTACCTCACCAAGAGGATCAAAGGGCTCAAACAGATGCCATATGCTGCCCAGTTAAAGAAACTCCAGCTCTACTCAGTGGCATACCACCTGCTCAGAGGTGATCTGTGCCTGACATATAAAGCCATGTCCAACCCGGAATTAATGGACATGCTGCACCTCAGAAAATCCAAATCCCATCGAGCTACATGCTTGAGAGACTTGAACCTCAGCACTGAAATAAATAGGACATGCTGGAGGGACAGATTCATAACCCAGAGGCTCCCTTCACTCTGGAATAAAATCCCAGTCCAGGTTAGGCAGAGTCCCTCATTGACTCTCTTCAAGAGGAATCTTGATGAGTGGATGGGGAATCATAGGTTTACCCCGGGTATCACTTCTGTGTCACTGTTAGACAGAGGCACAGTATACTAACCTCAAAAAAGGGCATAGCAAAATTAATTTAAAATGGGTGGCAAAAGCCAAACACACTCTGGCTAGGCTTATAAATGCCCTAGGGTAGATAGCGTAGTATGAACTTATGAACCTATGAACCTATGTGGCGGATCCTGGCACCTGACAGACAGCTTACAGTGACCTTCTCCTTGTTTAGCCTGGTGAGTGGGACATCAGTGTGTCTGACAATAGAGTCACCTATTATAAGTGTATTAGGTGTGTTGTTTAGCCTTAAGGGCAGTGACTGTGTGGCACACTGACTTTGTGAACTATGTGATATGTGGGTATTGTTGTGGCGTAGCAGTTGTTTGGGTGTCTGCTTTGGAGGTCTCTGCTGCTTAGGCAGATTTTTATTTAGAGCCTCCGAGTAGGTTTTTGTGTGTTTATGTGTTTGGTTTGCTGTTGCTATATGTCTATCTGAGACTGGATTTGTGGTGTCTGTGGTTACCTTCTCCTCCTGATAGACTGTGCCAGTCATGGGTCTTAAGAGCTCAGCCTCCAGTTTGTCTGTATAGTTGCATCTCTCACATATATCTGAGTTTGTTGGGAGGAGGAGAGGGTTGTCTTTGTACATAAGGCAGTTGTAACATTGCCTCAAAATTCCCATATTCACCCGCTGGACTGGAGAGTACACAAGAAACTGACCTTTGGACATGTCAGGATATTATGATGAAATACTCTTTTGACTGATCAAAAAGGATCAGTAAGGTGTTAAGTGTGTAAAAGAGTATAACAGGGGTTTAGTGCCTAAGTTTCTTGGTGTTTTGGAAAGATTATCTGCAAAGGAGTCCAGACAGAACCATGACACTTCCTTCAGCTATGTCATAAATAGCAATGTACACTCATATATGTCCTGAGTCAGGGCCAACTGTAAATGACTGACAATGCCAACATCCTGTCAGACAGGCCCCTTACATACATACCCACCTCCCACTGACAAAAGGCCCTATCATCATACCAGGAGATATCACATGTAGAATGGGTAAACAGCTCCTTCCAAAGCTGAAAACATGGCATCAATTGGATTACATTGTTTCCCTATATGTGTCATAAGTGAACTGCAGAACAAACAGACCATGCACCTGAAAAGTCTGTTGAGCCTCACCCTCTCTACAGGATATGAAACCGTTGAATGGGTTACAGCAACAAATGGCACACTCCACAAGTGTTGGTGCACAACAGACCTTGGGAACTATAGTCTTATAAGCCTATGAAGTCTGATCTGCAAGGCCATGGAGTCCATCATGATTGAAGTCATAAACAGAGCTATTGGAAGCGGACAAACACACAACCCTACCAACTTTGGTTTTTTCATGGGCAGATCATGGTTCCCAAACCTGCTAGACTGTTTGCAAGGCAGCCACCCAGGACATACATCACTGAAATGAGCTACACACATCCCACATATACTTTGAATAGCCCTTTTCCAACATCCAAGACACATGTCATATCCACAAAATCAACAATATGTGTATAAATATGTATTGTCACATGACGGATCGGCAACTGGTCCACAGATAGATCACACAAGCTAAGAATTGTGGAGTCCTGTTCAAGCTGTTAACACCTGCTGTCCCCCATGGTGCAGTCCTGGGATTGCATAAAACAAAGTGCACACACATTACCATGTCTAGTCTGATGATGTCAGCATCCTACAAATATAGCAGGAGAAATGAAAACACCCAATAAAGCATATAGCCTGTTGTGTTAATGTGTATCTTACTAGTATCATAACATAGTTAGGTAAGGGTTTGAATCCTGCAGCTGTTGGGGGGGGGGCGTATGTTTGTGTGTGATTTCCTTTGAGAGGACTGTCCTTTTTTGGAGACTAGAAAAACACCTAACAGAGGTATATACCTCTTTGGCAAGTCTGATGATGTCAGCATCCCACAAATACAGCAGTGGAAATGAAAACTCCCAATAAAGCATATAGCACATTGTGTTACTGCATAATTTTCTAGTATCGTAACCTAGTTAGGTAGGGGTTTGAATCTTGCAATTGTTGAGTGTGTGTGTGATTTCCTTTGTAAGAAGTGCCCTTTTTGGAGACTAGGAAAACATATTAAAAAAGATAAATTCCTCTTTGCCAAGTCTGATGATGTCAGCATCCCACAAATACAACAGTGGAAATGAAAACTCCCACTAAAGCATATAGCGTGTCGTGTTAATGCATATTTTTCTAGTATCATAATCTAGTTAAGGGGGGGTGTATGTTTGTGTGTGATTTCCTTTGAGAGGAGTGCCCTTTTTTGGAGACTAGGAAAACACCTAACAGAGGTCTATACCTCTTTGGCAAGTCTGATGATGTCAGCATCCCACAAATACAGCAGTGGAAATAAAAACTCCCAGAAAAGCATATAGCGCATTGTGCTAATGCATAATTCTCTAGTATCGTAACCTAGTTAGGTAGGTGTTTGAATCTTACAATTGTGGAGTGTGTGTGTGATTTCCTTTGTGAGAAGTGCCCTTTTTGGAGACTAGGAAAACATATTAAAAAAGATAAATTCCTCTTTGCCAAGTCTGATGATGTCAGCATCCCACAAATACAGCAGTGGAAATGAAAACTCCCACTAAAGCATATAGCGTGTCGTGTTAATGCATATTTTTCTAGTATCATAACCTAGTTAAGTAGGGGTTTGAATCCTGCAACTGCTGAGTGTGTGTATGTGACACTGTTGGTTAATGTGTTGTGGGTTTTGCTTTTACTACTGTATGACATATCAGTAAAACAACAGTATGTGCATTACACACTTCAGATATCTGTGTGGCAAATACATATATGTACATGTGACCTCAGTTAGTTCATAGGTGTGAAGCCCGCTTTCTACATGAATACATCTGTTACCTTTGACAGATTGTGCCGCTGCTTCTCAGACCTTAGGTCACATATGTATGTTTGTGACAAGGCCAGCCACTGTAGTAATCTGTGGCCTAGGTCGTCTGTGTCACACACACCCATGACAGTTTCTATAGAATAGTGTGAGTGAGGGGTCAAGCCTGGGGTATATTTCAGACATGTTCAAACACAACAAAGTCTGTCAATAATGGACATTCATTATAGGTGTACAACAACTTTGTGGATATGCATACAGACCCCTTATTGCTTATGTGATACACCGAAGGACTTCAGAATACCTTTGGAAATGTGAATACCAAAGGACAGATGACATAACATGTGGCTGTATGTACACATTGGTACCCCTTCTACATGTCGTGGGCTACTACCTATGTGGTACTGTCGGGATACTATGTTTAGTAAATTTGGATGACTATGCTATAGTTGGCTTATAGCTTTACAGCATGGGTTGGTCAACAGGCATCTGTCTGTATGATACCCTTGTGGAGGATAAATGTCTCATCCGGAGAATGCATTGTAGGCCACTGTATGCTTTACCAGATGTGGCTGGACATATCCCTAGTGTGTTTGCTTGTACCTAAGAGGGCTACATGCCAAACAGGAGTGGTCCCAGGAATGGGTGGCGATCAATACCACTGGTTACTGGTATAGTATTGTACCAGAAGGATCCAAATGCTACTGTGTTTCCAACATCTGTGTGTCAGTTTTCAAGACATCATCTAATGATTGGTTAGAGTCAGGCTGTTGAGGTTGTGTATACTACCAGAATGCAAACCAATGACCGATATTAACAGTATCACCCACAGCATAGTGTCAAGCCATGTCATACACACATGTGTACTCAAGTTAAAACATATGTGTAGTAAAATGCATACTGGTCAGCAACAGAAACTATGAAGTGTTAACACTGTGTAATACAGGGCATGACACCCTTCCCATGTGTCCACTATGCACATTCATGCAGACAGTGCACCTCCACCATGTTCACAAATTTACACCTGCAAATCTGTACTGTACACATCACACACATACTGTCCACTCACCAACACATGCTGCCAGAACTACACACATCAGCCAAGTGGCACATGGATGGACAATACATTTTTGGAATTAACACTGGTGTAAACAATACTACATTGTTAATCATAGCTTTAATGCATCAGGCCTGCTCAGATATACCTACAAGGATATCATTACACTTTACTGTTGACAACATGCTAACATTGCTTCACTGCTATTAAGTCACCCTGTGCATCAGCACCATGTTAGCCTGTTCCTGCATCAATGTTACAGATGACAGGAGGTGGCACAGTTTCATCATATGCACAGGGTGTGTTGTTGGTTTGCCAGAGCCCGACACTGACCCATCCAATCGACATGCATGTATGTGTGTGTGTGTGTGTGTGTGTGTGTGTGTGTGTGTGTGTGAGGGACAACAGTACAGCATGGATCACTGTTGATGTAATGTGTGTGTATATGTGTTAGTCCTAGGTGTTTGGTTTATGTGTGTGTGTCTGCATGCACACAGTGCCACCATGTGGCTGCCAAATACGGGGGGTTGTGGGACAGCCACAGACTGTACCTGCCAGGCTGTACAGATCACCATCTTTGGTCATGTACACAGTACCTGTGCCTGGCAGGAGTGCCACGGACAGTATCGGGTACTAAGCCAGACTGGGTACTATTATCAGAGGCAGAGGGATGTCGACTGGACCCATGTCCCTGCTGGGACTGGCCAGAACTACGTGCACATGGTCTTTTAGGATGGTCTATCGACAGCCCAGCCGCAACATTGCTGGAGCTGGTACTGCCACTACGGGAGCAGCTGTGACTTGTGTGTCGCCCGCGTCGACTGCCAGCTGATGATGTTGCTGGCATACATCCACGTCGACATCTCAGCCGTCCTGCGCTGTCCTGGCACATGGACATGACATTGCGGAGGGCATCTAGTGTCTCCCCCAACGTCTATCAATGACCTCGGTGTAATTACGGATGGCACCGGCAAGGTCACGGATACTGTCATTGATAGCGGTGTTATGGGCCCAATGCACCCTTAGTCCCTGTCTGGTGTACTGTTTCATACGTGCCTGTGCCTGCATTACAGCTTGGAACATACCTGAGGTTGTAAGACCTGTGGGAGAACGTCTGCCAGGGGCATTATGACCAGCAGTGCTCCCACGAGAGCCCCTGGACATCTGCCGATGTGGTACCATTCCAGAAGTCTGGATATGGCTGCTGTGAGGGGATGCATGTGCCATAGATACCACACTATCCTGGTCAATGCCTACTGTATACTGTCCCTCAGCTAAGGCCACTGGTGTTGAGGGATGTATTGGCAGCATGAATGTGCACATAGATGGGGTGGAAAGCTGTGTACTGTCAATTGGCGGAGCAATAACAGACCCTGTCAAACCTGCCTGTGCTACAACACATGTATCATCATTTCCACTATTTGTGGCAGTGACTTCAGGTTCCCTGCTGCAGTCAACCAACACAACCTCAGCACCTGTGAGAGGAAGACAGGAAACACACTTTACCATCTGTACATGATGTTAGCACACATGAACACATGCACACATGCACACATGAACACATGCACACATGCACACATGAACACATGCACACATGAACACATGCACACATGCACACATGCACACATGAACACATGCACACATGCACACATGCACACATAAACACAAACACATGAACACATGCACACATGCACACATAAACACAAACACATGAACACATGCACACAAATACACTACACACACACACACACACACACACACACACACACACACACACACACACACACCAACAGCAATCCAGAACATACTCATTAGTGGTTGATGGTGGAGTACAGTATCACAAGCCAAAAAATCTTATCACACGTGTCAGCATGCAGGATATGTGTTGCTCAACAGCATGCTGTGTGAGTGTAGAAAGTCCTTGTTAATAACAGTATACATGTCTTTGATGCATGTGTGTTGTTCAATGATTGGCCTCACCCTGGAACACAATGTGTACATGGCACAGCATTGCTGTGCAAGTATTAAATGCTTTCCAATGTCCTGTGCACCATCACTCATAGGTATACATACCATGGCTGGATGCACACAACTGTCAGGTGTATAGCAATGAATGCTATGTGTAGTATTGTAGTTACTGTAACTGGATGTAGTGTAGTACCATGAGCCATCATCAGGCAGCATCATGTGGTCACTCAAGGCCACTAATGTGTGCCACACTGGCAAATATCTTGCTGTACCTGAACTAAAGCACTTTGTCTACATTAACCATTTCACAGGCAGTTGTTACATGGGTATGTAAGGTGTTCAATAGGGAGCATTGCCTAACATGAATGTGTTGTGTGTTGAAGAGTGTCGTACCACCCCATGATAGGCCTCTACCCCTCAGGTATAGTATGTGTGTTGTATGGATGACATTTGGGTTACTGGAGTCTGACCTTACAGCAGGTGTCTAAATAGGCCATGTGTATCATATTAACACTGACTGCGTATGACAAAGTGGTGTATGTTGTGTGCATGTGTATTGACTCTGCCTATACAATGTCCACTACAGTGTACCACAATTGGTTGGGATGCTCTGTGTATTGCATGTGTTTGAGGCAGCTGCTCATGTTACTGGGATGTGCATAGTCCCACAGAAAACATGCAGAGCATGCATTATGTGTAGGTGTTTTAGATGTGTATATGGCCTACAACTCACCTATGGCATGCACATGTTATTTGCTATATTAAATGTAGAACACTCACCAGCATGGGTCTGCTGTCTTGCTGTCACACCAGAGGGACCTACAAGGATATGAGACAGTTTGTCAGTGTCAACAACTATGGCATTGCTGCTGTGAGTTTGCAACTTTACAGTAGTACAACATGTGACAGTCACAGGCATACAGATTATGTTCCAAATTATCAATATTGCACAACACCAAGCTCCACATCTTCTAAATACACAGTACACATCTGACATATGCATGTTCTAACAATCGAGCTAACAGTAGTCTACAAATATGCCATGTTACCTGCACACTGATGACACATGTCTGTTGTAGTGCTTGTCCAGGAGCCTCCATGCTGAGGAGCAGCTCTTCCACTCTGGTGAGGGGCGGGTGTGATACTGCACCAGCAGCTGTGGCAATCTGTTGTCTGCAGACATCGGAGGCATGCTGCCAGACATGTCTAATTAAATCACTGCAGTGATGGCTTACCTGCTCATAAGTCCGGTTATACATGCCTACATCATTCACCCGACGGACAACATCTTGCCACAGTGCAGTGCACCCATGCTGGTCCTGACTGGTTCTGGAGAACAGCAGGGTGTGATGTTGTAATAGGGCGTCTAGGATTATTTTCTCCTCTTCAGGGGAATATGCAGGTTTGCGATTGTGAGACATGTCCCAGGAAGACAATAAAACAATAATTGTGAGCAAGTCATGTGGCACACTTAACATTCTAAAGTACAGACATCAATGAAATGCCATATATAGCAACCTATTGGCTGTCAGTAGATACACACTTTTAATACCACATATCAGTGCTCAGCCCACAACTGCCTGACAGTGCCTGGCACATTCTATATATTAAACCATGTTCTGCACAGCAACAAAGTGAAACCAGTATGTAAGACTATACAACAGTACATGGCACACTGTATGTGACACAATGCACCACCTAGCCACAGGAGGTATATATCAAGCTAATGGATGAAGAAAGATGTCATCCATTGCAATGAATGTAAAGTACAGTTACAGTATTACCAGTATACCACAGTAGTCTTTGATGCCAAACCCCTGCCTAACATATGTGCACAGTTGTTGATATAGGTGGCATACTGCTGTACTAGACTATACATGTTGCTAGATACACACGTATACCCTGTAACACAGACATGATTGAGGGCATGGCACAGGCATAATTACACACACATCAGACATACATACAACACACAAATGTATGCCAACACAGATGAGCTTTACCTGTGTACCATACAGTACTGTGTGTCACTACTTACAAAACCTTATGCCTGAGGTATGTAATCTGTGAGGACTACAGGGAAGACACAAAACAGTGTTTCCAAGCAATGTGAACATACACCATACTGTACTGTTTAGGCCTACAGCTTCAGGTAGTTCTACAGTTCATATGGGAGTTGGATTCTCCAGCAGTACCACTCACTAAGCATACATGTATTGCTTTAGCCTACAATGGGACACCACAGTCGACAACAAGGGACTATATCACACTGTATGCCATACTACTTTTTCTGCCTAGCAATAGCATGCACATCTTTTGCTGGGATCACAGCTAGGACACAAACTACCATGACAGAAACAATTTCACACTAAGCTATCACACCTTTACAGACCTTGCACACATTCACCAACACATTCACCATCACACTCAGTCAACCTCACATGGCAATTATTGCACTAAGTACATGTGTGTGTGTGCTTCGTGTCATGGGTAGGTAATACGCTATTGTCCCTAGGGCCTACAGCAGCCTAGCCATATGCTACCCTGGCCTTTGACACACATGTCATTTAATTTCACTTGCCCCTGTCAACCAGAGCCACAGAGGTGATTCCTGGGGTGTATTTCCTATCTCCCAAACAATCATCAGGAGTATTTATGACAACTGCTAATGAGGAGCTTTATTTGCTATTGATAGGTGGTTTGTTCCAGAGTATGGCATGTCTCTGAGTTAGGACTCTATCCCTCCAGCATGTGCTGTTTTGTGAACTGACAGGGTGCAGGGCCCTAGAGCGTATATCTGGGAGGGATTGTAATATGTTTACGTGGAAGATGTCCAACAGCTATGGGTGTGACATAGCTCAGTATGTTAGGCAGAGGTCACCTCTGGGTAGGCGCTATGCAACACAGTGTAGCTGTGGTTTTGTGAGTTGGTCTGCATAGGGCATCTGTTTGAGGCCAGTATTACTCTTTGTGAGGTATGTCTGTGGCCTTTCCAGTTGCTGTAGTTGGCATTGTACTCTCTAATGGGTTTTAAGTGTGATAAGTAGAGGGGAACACTGACCTATATTTCCCCTAGATGACACACCTTTTGTGATGACGTGTACCACGTAGACAGAATACATGACCAGTGTGGCACTGTGATTATCAAAGGGGAGGCTACTGTCCACCTGTGTCCCATGTTCCCTTATCACACCTTTGGTGTTAGGTAGACTACCACCTATGTGGTAGTTAATGGGTACAGTGTTCTGGCAAGAAGAGATGGCACTGCAGTGTCAACACTGAGCTTCAGTCCATACCTTGGTCACCAGGCACCTGTCGCAGTAAGTATGCTCCATGTCTCTCTCCCTCTATCTATATATATATATATCTACATATATATATATATATATATATATATATATATATATATATATATACATATATATACATACATATATATGTATAAATATATATATATATATATATATATAAATATATATATACACACACATACATACACACATACATATAAACATCCATTGCTGTACATATAGATGTGCATATAGGCATGTATACAGTCCATTATTCATGGTGGGAATATCACTTATGAGACAGTTGTGAGATATACAGTTATGCAATAATATTGCACAGTATTGTGCAGACTGCATTGAAGGTGTCCTCAGCCCATATAGCTTTAGCAGGCCTCACTGGCTACAACACTGCAAAACTGACAGAGCATACCCACAGCGTTTAACCACTACATGTCATATACCAGCACTGCATGCTATTTTCTTTTCCACACACTACAACCTACATAGAAATATGCACATAACAACCTTTAACAATGTATATATGTACACCCTTCATAAACAGTTGCAGTATGTCCCTTCCCCTATGCACATGTACAGATACATAGAGATATGTACTGCTGCCACATATGGATGATTCACAGTATGTAGAGTACTCTTCAAAAACATCTACTACATGCCAGCAAATACATATGTGTTACATACCTTTTGTTTGTATTGCTGTGTTTCATTTGTTTTTAAAGGAAATGTTTTTTTTCTTTTCTCTGTCTGTTGCTCTTTCTTTCTTTTCCTGTGTTTCGCTGTCTGTCTTTGTCTGTGTCTGTGTCTGTGTCTCTGCCTCTGCCTCTGTCTCTGTCTCTCTCTCTCTCTCTCTCTCTCTCTCTCTCTCTCTCTCTCTTGCTGCAATGAGATTATTGCATGTGTAGACAGCAAGTACAGCCTGCTTTTCTAGGTATCTGCACATGTGCATGTGATGGCCTCTGCACCAATTGGTGCCCACCATTTACTATTTGCATGCAGCCTGCTGTGTGGTAATTGCACTACTCACTGTCATAGCAGCCCACTGTTATAAAATGTTAGGTTAGGTAGGCGTAGCCCTTTCAGCTTTCCAAAGTGGGGCCCATGCTTGTTTGCTGTGGACACCGTTGTGTCAGTCAGAAGGTTGGTATACTTCTTATCTCTGAAGCTATGGTTGCAGCCAGTGATTTGCATGTTGTACACAAACCTGAATGTTGCTGCTTCTAGTACACACTTGTCAGTGTAGAATTTTACTCACCCCTCCACATGCTTACACAAGATACATGGGAGTATGTACTTTTTTTTCTAATTAGACAATTAACTTAACTGCTATACAAAAGTAGTTATTGCAATGTATTCCTCTGGCACATGAACTGTTTGTGAACTACTATACTGTAAATATTAATTACGTCACTTCTCAACATTTTGTTGTTTATTTGTGTTGACATTAGCACGGACTGCTCAAGACAACTGGACACATTTCAGTACTGAGTATGCCTACCTACATCCTTGGTAGAGCCTGAATACACAGGTATATTGTTATTTTGGGTAGTGGTGCAGAAGTACAGAGAGCATTGTATATTATTGTGTGATGTTTCTCTTGCTGAACATACAGGGTTGTTGTGTACCTGTTAGTCTAACAAGGCAAGTAGTCTGTCTGTGTAGCTCCCACTTGTGGACATATCCAGATGGTAGCCAGAGGTTAGCCTATTATTCTTTGTCTGTGTACCACACCGGTCTTTTCTGCACTGGAACAATGGCATTGTCACAGTTGGTTGCTAACAGCACATGGCTACATCCTTTGATATTTCTGTGTTGTACTCCTACATAAGGGTATGCTTGTGGGACTCGTTCCAAAGCTATTTGCAGAGTGTGTAACAGCAGATAAGCTGAAATGCCTGTGTGTTTCTGCCTCTGCAAGGCCTCTTATACACTCAGGTATATATTTGAACAGCCTCAGGGAAAGGTACATATAACTGGGGTACACCTGTAATATATTACAGCCATTAAGTTGAGACTGTGAGTGAATCACAGCATATGTATTAATACACCTGTTCTGACGTGCATGCAGTGTGTACTATTACTTATTGACATTATTCATTAAGTGTAATTCCCCACTCTTTGGCCTACCGTCAGTACTTTTCAGAAGGATTCTGAGGGACAAAGCTAACATTTGTTTAGGAATCAGGGACATCCCTGAAAAGCAGTCACAGTTGAGAAGTATGACCTCTGCCCTGTTCAAATATGCCAGTGTTTATCCTGCTCTGATGCTGTGTGGGGTTTATAAAGTGCTACTGTAATATTATTTCCTGCTAGAATGGCTGGTTCTCATTTCACAGTCATGTCATGCAATTCCACAACTGCTGGTAAAGATCCACAGAACAAGATTTGTGTTATGACATTCTTATTTTCCCTTTACATTCACTCATTGTAATACATGATATATTTTTTCAGGTGAGAGTGGAAAGTGAGGTAGAGGAAGTAGGTATATTTTGGGAGGTAGGTTGGGGAGGTAAACAGACAAGACAAACAAGACGCATACAGTGGCGGAGTATGACACATGGGGTGGGTGAACACAATTGACGGGGACGGATGTTTGGAAATCGCAAGCCCATGAGCCCACAGATGGTAACAGTGGACCTGAGATCCCCACCCATGGGCAGTCACCACTGCACCTTCACAGCCCCGAGGATGGCTGTGCTGGGGGCTGCGTAGGAGGGGCAGGCTCACCCGTGAGTCAAGCCACTCTCGCCTCGAGCTGGCATAGGGGATCAGCGACTGAATGCTGGATCTCCCTACGCACCACAGCCCGGACCCTTCAGAGGGTGACAGGTGGCCCTTCTTCACCCATGCTTGCACGGGGGGGGGCGAGCCCCATCCCCTGCAGCACTTCCACCCGAAGGCGGCACAGGACCAATGGAGGAGGGGAGCCCGGGCTGGGCATCGGACCTGCTGGTGCCAGGTGCAATCGCCAGCTGAGGAGGGACAGGTGGGTCCGCTGGGACTGGCTTTCCCATACGTTCTGTGATTAGGTGTGTTTAATTACAACATAAACAACAGCATTCCAAATTAGTTGTAACAGCATGCAGTAATATTCCCATTAACCCAACACACCAAGGTTCCAACAGTTGAACAGCAAGCATAACACATGCATATATTGAACAACAGTGGACATTCCAACAGCATGCAGGGATGATTGGTGGCAACAGGCCACCAAGATTGTGGTGTTTGAACAGGGCACATGCATCAAAGTAAATGCAGATATTTATAGAACAATAGGACATATGTCCCAACAAATGTTTTGAGATTAGACATACCCATTGAGGTGTAGAATTGCATTGTTTATGCACATACAGTAGGGTGTAGAAAGAAACCTCAATTAACATCTTATAAGTACTTTTAGTCTACACTACATTCCTGTTGACTGCAGGTGTATATCCCCTACATGTATTATTACACTTGGCAACATGCATTAGGTTGTGTAATGGGTTTGGCTAGTTAATTATACACCTGACCTATATCTGACATACTAACTGTCCAAGATGCAGATGTTACTGCTACATAGTTATTTATTTTATTTATATTTCTATATCTACATATCTGGATGTGTTCACATGACATTTTCAGTTAAATTTCTACAGAACCCTACATTTCGTGTAGCACACTCACATTTCTGGGGAACATATTAACAAGCTACTCATGCCAGATTTACTTATGAGTGCCAGCCATTAACTGACTGTTGAGGACTGTATATATGTTTCACAGCTACTGGCACTTCCATCATCCACTTTATATGGGACTGCCCAACTGTGGGTTGACAGCACTTATTACAACAGTACTATTTGTATAATGCAAGGGTACAACAACATTTCAAAGTAAGTGGCACAGACACGCTCCAAGTATTATACCTTTATTAATTACATTACACACTTCTCTACAGGCTTTCTCCTTTATTTGATATTACAGTGCATACGGAAGACATATTCAAGACATATTATACCTTTATTAATAGGTTACAACATTCTTTTTCAGGCTCGCTCACTTATTTTATATGACACTACATGCAGAGATATTATTCTGGACTTCTTTTACCTTTTTTAATGGGTTACTACACTCTTTTTCTGGCTCTCTGACTTATTTTATATAACAGTACATGCAGAGGTATTATTCAGGGCATTTTATGGCTGTATTATTGGGCTACAACACTTTCTTTCAGGCTCTCTCACTTATTTTACATAACAATACATGCATAATAATTACTAACCTACCTGGTGGTGCAGCCTTAGCAGCCTATCTGCATAGGCTTGCTGATTTTCAGCATGGACACCTGCAGCTGTGAAGTAAATGAAGGGATATTGAGACATACCTATCCATTATATAGACTAAATTAGCATGTCTTACATACTGCATTCCATGGCTACCTACTCAGTAGTGTGGCATCTTGCATGTCTCAGGTTTCCTGTATCCACTGGTTCAGTAGGCCCTGCTTTGTCTCTTCAGGTCTGCATGGTGGTGACAAACCTGCTCACCAGTCCGAGGAACGTCTGTGGCACTGGTGAGATCATGAGCTAACCGGTTCCAAGCCTCTGCCTTGTACTCCATCCCTTGGAACTGGCCCTGCAGGAGTCTTGACTCATGACGGTGGACAAGGAGCCAAACCATGTATTTTGACTCCTCGATGCCCCAGTGTTGCGCTCGAAAGTGAGTACCCTCTCCAGCACCAGCCATTCTAACTGCAGATGGGAGCTACAATCAGTTATGGTGAGTATTCCCACATATGGGGCTTAAATATTCCGCATTTCCCGCACTTTTTTGTGTGATTGGCCGTTTTTGAAAATTCTCGGCTGACTGCAGACCTGCTTAGCAATGGTTAATCTACCATTTATAAGTATATGTATGTTAACAGTGGCTGTTTATCCTAAGCTGTCATGGCTTAGTGGTTCAGTACTTTGATTATGGTGCACAGTGTCCTGGGTTCAAACCTTGTCATTGCTTTTTATTTTACTAGTGTCCAGGCAGGCTAGGGGGTGTGGCTGTGTTTAGGCAACTTGCTCTACGTTGCTCCATGTTGCCCGACGGTGCACTGGTTTGCACGGCGTGCACCTCCACGCAAACCAATTGCGCTGGGTAAAGCATTATTTAGCTATGGGCAACTCTATTGTGCTGGGTAAAGCGCTATTTAGCTATGGGCAACTATATTGCGCTGGGTAAAGCGCTGCTTAACTACGGGCAACTATATTGCACTAGGTAAAACTCTATTTAGCTATGGGCAACTCTATTGTGCTGGGTAAAGTGCTGCTTAACTGCAGGCAATTATATGTCAGGATCCTTTATAAATACACATTTTGTTCACTGATACATAGGCCATTTCAATGCTATTTAGTAAAATTTTAATCATATATGTCAGGAATTATTTCATGTACACAAATAAACAAACTAATTTAAAACATAAAATAGAAAGGGTAGTGGTGGGACTCGAATCGTGAATGTCTTCTCTTTGTGCGAAGGCTGTACCACTATGCTATTGGGCTTAATTTGCATAAACATTCCTTATTATCCTCTTCAATGTCGAGATTGCTAACTGCAGCTAAGCAATGGGCACACCCATGCAAACACCTGCAAATACGGGCAGCTATATCGGGAATTAGAAATAAAAAAATTAAAGTTTTATTTTTATAACTGTACTGGGGGTTTACAATGTCAGGGAGTGTAGTGTTGGGTACGTAGACATTTGAGCAGACTCACTCATGTGTGTTGACATTTCACAATTCAGACACTTTCAGGGGCATGGACCTTTGGACTGCTCGGCAGTCAGACATGCTCCCTACCTTCCTGCACGGTCCATTTTAGACTTGGAGTGGAGTCAACATCCCCTCATGAATATGCATGGCACGCTGACATCATATCGTTCAACTGCAGTTTCCAAGTAAGACTTATTTAGTCTTACATGGAGGATTTGTGAATCCGGGGGGATTATCATTTTCTATTTTCAGTATTAATCCACATTCCCATCCCCCAGTCCATAGTATTCTTTCATCATATATTTTATAGTGTCCATTACTTCTTTACATATCGTTAACAAATGTTCTTTCACTTCTAAACTGGATCATTATATTTTTTGTCTGTAAAAAGCTTGTACAACATATTCTAATCATGTATAAGTATTTTTCTTTTGCTCATATGCACCCAAAAAGTTTTCCATGGCCTGCCCAGTCTCAAATATCAAGTCACATAGAGCTTCATTAATTAAAATGAATGCTCTTATCTCTTTTGCTTTGACACCTAGAGGTGCTATGACAGAGTCCCAAACCTTATACATGTTCAAGCTTTCTTCTTTTTTACAGCTCACACATGCTGTGTACTTCTTTTCTGTTTTTTTTTTTTTTATTTC
Source organism: Protopterus annectens (assembly GCF_019279795.1). Classification (NCBI taxonomy): domain Eukaryota; kingdom Metazoa; phylum Chordata; order Ceratodontiformes; family Protopteridae; genus Protopterus; species Protopterus annectens. Next base: position 635,456,186 of record NC_056729.1, on the reverse strand, counting down.
TTCTTTCTTCTTTGCTGCTTCTCCCACAGTTTGTGAATATGTTTTTGTCTCTTGAACTTTTTCTGGCACAGTCTCCTCTTTTCCTTTTTCTTCTTTTTCTTCTATTTTCTCCATGATGTCACTCCATGAAATTGCTGCTCCACTTTCTGGTTCACTTTGGTTTACCATTTCTTCCAAATAATCATCCTGGAACCCACCTGATTGGAGAGTTGTAATTATGCATTTCTCAGAGGTAACTGTCTCTCCTTCAAACAATCTCCTCTGAAAGTTTTCCTCTGAATCCATCTCTGTTACAGCTACAATCTCCTTTTTTTCCAATACTACTGTTTTTTTTCTGCACCCACAGCATCAGAAAAAAACTTCTGGTAGCAATTCTACTATTTAAACTACATTTTCATTAGCCTTCAGTTCATTTTCAGCCAAAGCTGAATCAGCCATATTTTCTTCCTGTTCCTCCTAGTTGCCTCTACACCTGGACAGGAAACAGAAAGTCAGGATGTGTAACACACAAATCCTTTCCCTGACTACCACGAGTAGGGGAAGTTCTCCAATGCTCTGGTCAAATTTCTCTTAGTTGTGTAACTTGTGTCACCTTGTGTCTTCCCTAAAAAGAAGTTACTAGTTTAGTGGAGCTAACCTGTTCAACAAAGGACATATAATTAAAAGCTGTCAACAAAATATAGGTTTCCGGGAGCTCTCCACAGCATGATTCCACAAAAAACAAACAAACTAGCTTCCATTTTCAAGAAGAGCAATGAAAATTTCTCTTTCTATTCATACTAATTAAATGACACATATGCTGCCCAATATCCTCAAAGATGGTATTGCAAAATCCCTCCTATAAGCTAGCATATATTACTTCTGATGATTTAATTTTACTCAGAAGACTATCCTTTGGGAGAAATATTGTTTAGAATACATTTAACATTCTTGGGCCTGCCATCTTGAACTGTCTACCTTTGGAAGTAAGACAGCAAAGAATATCACAATACTTCAAAAACTAACCTCAAAAGATTTCCTACTTACAGAGTGAAAATGCTATTGTTTTAGTGATATTGGGTAAACCAGTGATGGTAAGAGACATGTCCAAAGTTAGAATTTCCTTTTATTATAATGTCTGAGAATATGTGGGCATTTCAGTTGTTGCAGACATTTTATTTTGAATTAGGGGTAACACAACAGTTCTTAACAAACAGCAGAGAATGTCTATATCTATGATATCAATTGTTTGATATAAATAGCTACTTCACAAAATGCAGATTATTATAACATATGTAATGGGTTTTGTTGCTTCTGTGTTACTTTTTTGTATCTAATTAAACTTGCTTACCCATTTATTTCCTTTATTTTTCTTATTACTGAATATGGGACATGGCTAAAAAGGGCCATGCAGTCACTCAACCTACCTTGTAAGCAAGCAAACACATAAATATAAAATATTTGACAGATTCGAAGACTGACAGGCATATAACACCAAATAAATTATACAGGACATCTCCCTTGCCACAAAACAAAAGCTGCCACCTAAGGATATACACATATACATGCCATACATTGTACACAACAGCATTTTGACATACAGTACTGTGCTACACATAACCAGTTTATCGGCTAAGCTTGGGTAGCAAACCATTTCCTTTGTTTCTACTATTGAGATGCCTATTGTAATGGCCAATAATGAAGGGATTTTCTCTGAGTATGCTGTAGTTTAATAGCAATCATCATGAATTTAACATACTCATCAACTGGAACAACTTTAACAGGATTAAATGACAGCCAGCATGAGATGACTTGCATGCCATCTCTTAGAAGTGCAATCCTGTTAGTTAACAGCAAGTAGCTTGCTTTCCAGTTCAGTCATATAAAGCCTTTTGATAAACATAAAGAAAGAAAAAAAGGTTTATGAGTGAGAAAAAAATCTCAGAAGATAGTATTAAAATATGTTTATGAGCTGAGGTATTGATATTTTGTTAGCTTTGTAAAAAAGAGCATTGAGGTGTTTTGGTGAGTGTGTGCATGTATATGCATGTGCTTGTGTAGGTATATGCATATACATGTATGTATAGCTCTTCAGTTCTTGTTGACTTTTGTGTACAGAATGTGCATTTGGCATGTACTTTTTTTCTAGGATGCCCTCTTTTTCCACATATCTCAAAGAGATACTGTAGGTAAATTAATGCTCAACCATACTACCTGAAGGTTTGCATAACAGATGTGTGTGTTTGTGTGCTTCTGTGATGTGTATGCGTATATATGTTTTTATTTATTTATTTTATTTTGCATTTCTTTATGGAGAGACTCTGACTGGGCAGCAAAGCCCATTTTCTGTGTAAGCCTGGGGTGAAAAGCTCCAAATTAAAATATAGTTACAATGACTATAACAGTTACAATGAAACATATTAGGAAGGTTGCCATAATAATACAAACAACTTACTATACAAATATATTAAAAAACGAATTAAAATAGGATTAACAGAAATTATAAGAATTGTGTTAAAGTATAATTTAATCATGAAAACTGTTGATGTAGAATGAAACAGGTATTAAGATGATCAGCAAATCAATACATTTAGAGAAAAGTACAATATTTTTGGGATACAGAGAAAGACATAATCAAAATAGATGAAACTTATTTTATTGATGAAGAACATAGGAGATTAATGATAGGAGATTAAAGGAAAGGAGAAAATAAAGCAGTGTAGTAAAGGTAGTACTGAATATAAGAAAAGTCAAGAAGGGTGATAAGGTGAAGAAAATAGGTATAAAGATATAAAAAGAAAAAAACAGAAGAGCAAAATATACCGAGGAAGACAGGGTTAAGAAAAATAGCCTTGGTTTTGAGGAAGCTATATCATTACATAATTCAGTGTATGATTAATTCATGTTTAGATAAGAAACATTTGGTAAATTATGCTTAGGCAGGAGATAAACAAGTACACACACACACACACACACACACACACACACACACACACACACACACACACACACACACACACACACACACACACACTCTCTCTCTCATATCTGAGAGAGAGAAGGTATTTGTGGAGAGAGAGAAGTATGTATGTATATATAAATATATATTTCTAAATATAATCAGATATATAGATATAGATATATCTACTAAAGTTAGTCTAAACTTCAGTAGATTGACATAAAAAACATAACCTTAAAAGGCTGGGGAAAAAAAAACAGTGCCACCCTAATGTACATACTCCAAGGCATAACCTCTGAACATCTAAAGCAAAATTCCTGCAAACTATGCATACATCTCCTTGACCCCACAATCTCTGCCATGGGGCATATTCCCTAATCCCAGGAATTAGCAGTTTCACACACCTTGCAATCATCTGTTTTGTCAATCAAAGTGTATCGATAAAAGAGATGATCTAAGCCAGTGAAATAATCATAGATTCATAGGTTCATAGGTGTTTACTAGGCTAATGACCACACGGACCTTTTTAAGCCTGGTCATGCATCCCAAATATCTGACGAGTTTTTATACCCTTGATAAGTGTAAACAGGGGCCTGGAGATGAGCCATTTACAGGTTGCCTGTGTCCATTAGAGACATAGGTGACAAACCAGGGATGAATTTCCTATTCCTCATCCAGTTGTCCAAATTGCACTTGAATTGGATTAGGGAGGAACTCTGCTTCACATGGATGGGGACCTTGTTCCATAGAAGGGGTATTCTCTGGAATACATACCTGTCTCTCCAGCAGGTTCTATTTATATCACAGGTAAGGTTTAAGTCTTTAGAATAGGTAATGCTGGTGCTCTTTGATTTTGTGGATATGCAGGAGGTCCTTCAGAGTGGAGTCTTGACAACACCCTATATGCCAGGCATAGACCTCCCTTCAAAAGTCTGTAGGTGACAAAATACAGGGATAGGGTCTTGAGGCGATCTGCACAGAGCATTTTACTTACACCCTGTATTCTTTTAGTGAGAAACTTCTGTGGACATTCCAATTGTTGGATATGCCTGGTTAGGTACATACCAAAGGGGGCATTGTACTCAATGATAGGTCTGATGAATGCCGAATACAGTGTAAAAATTACTTCCTTGGACTTAGATACCATACCTTTGTTTATATGTTGCACAACATAGACTGATTTCCTCACTACTGTAGACACGTGATGGTCAAAGGCTAAGTTACTATTTATGTGTATCCCTAAGTTCCTGACTACTGGGTCAACTCTAAGAGGTGTGTTGTCAACATGATAGTTACTAGGGATGGATGACTTCCCAAAGGACACTATTATGCATTTCTTGGCATTTAGTTTTAGTCCATGGCTCTGGCACCAGTTGTTTGTCTGTGTCAGCCCTTTGTGGAAGGAATGACAGCTCTTAATTTGCAATCATCTGTAAATTTACCCAGTCAGAGACCACTGACATTGGCCTTGACTTCAGAGAAGTAAATGCCAAAAAGGAGCGGTTCAAGGACTGATCACTGAGGGACTCCACCTGTGACTGGTCTGTTTGTAGAGGTGGACTTCCCAATTCTAAATTCCTGGGTCCTCTCTGTGAGCTAACTGGCTATCCACCAAGTGACATATGAGTCTGTACATAACCTCTGAGTATGTCAACAATACCTGAGTGGGACATTGTGTTAAATGCCTTGGTCAGGTCAAGGTAGGCAGTATGAAACATTTTTCCCTCATCCATTACTTTGGTTATCTTCTCAAGGAAATCCACCAGGTTGAGTAGGAAGGATCTGCCCTTGACAAAACCAAACTGGGTTGGGTCCAGTGTCTGGAGGTTTACTATATCTCTGTTGATCATCTCCATGATAATTCCTTCCATGGCTTTACATATAAGAGTAGTGAGACTTATGAGTCTGTAGTTTCCAGGGTCTGTAGATGGTCTACCTTTGTGCAGAGGGATGAGTGTTGCCATTCTCCATTCATAAGCCACAAAGCCTGTTTGGAGGCTACAGTTAAATAGTAATTCCAGAGGCCATGGTATGTCCTGTTTTATGCTATTTAGAAGGCATCCTGGGATATTGTCTGGGCCCATTGATGCAGTGTTCTTGGTCTTAGAGAGAGAGAATTAAGGACCTGTTCCCTAGTGATAGTAGGGGGAGCTATATTTAATGGCATTTCCTGAGGTAAGATTGAGGGGCAAAAGGGGTAAAGTGGGAACTAAATGTATCAGCCAGGAGGTTTGATACGTCTTCTAGCTCAGTATAGGTGGCTCCATTTACAATAAGCTCTGCACATAATTGTGTATAGCCTTTGACATTACGGACATACCTAAAGAATGCTTTGGGGTTGTCCTTAGCCTGGGAGGCCCAATTTACTTCAAATTTGGCTTTGGTAGCTGTATTTGTCCTCTAAGTTGTTTGTTTAGTTTTATGAGAATGCTTTTATCCTGCTGGGTGCTGCACCTCCTAATTTTTGCCATGATTTTCTTCCTTCTGTTAAACAGCCGACTGATTTTGTGATTCCACCGGGGTGGCTTGTTTTTTAGTTAGATCTGTACTTCTTCCTGGTGGGTACAGCTGCCTCTATGCAGCTGTTAACATGCTTGTACAGGGTTTCTTTGCACAGTTCTGCAAAGGCAGCAGTGTTCCCAGGGTTTATTGGGGCTTGAAACTTTGGCAGGTTATAACTTAATAGCAGGAAGATAGCCTTAGAGTAGTTCCTGAATATTCCAGGTTTAGCTGGAGGTCCAGGTTTTATTTTTACTTGAAAAGAGACAATTTTGTGGTCTGACCTTACCAGGGAAGACATTACAGTAGGGGGTGTGCAGCACTCTCCCATATTAGTGAAGACCAGATCCAGTATAGTTGCAGCCCTGGTTGGTGTATTGACTATCTGGTCCAGGGAGTTTATGTTTACAAAATCCAGGAATCTCTGTGCATGTACGTTTGGTGTTGTATACAATTCCTAGTTAGTAGTTGGGTAATTAAAGTCACCCATGCATATGGTATTGGGTTGAATGGTTAGTGTTTGGTTTCCTGGGTCATAAAGGGGGAACTATAGCTTGCAAGGAAGTGGTATTGGCTTTTGCCTATGGTGATTTGAACATAGAGCAGCTCAAGTGCATTGTTCTGTTAGATCTGCCTGGAAGTATATTTATTTCTGATGTAAACAGAGACACCTCCACCTTTAGTCCCTGTCTGTGAAGTAGCTAGTCTAAATGTGTGGAAGGCATTATAACCTAGCACTGTTGGTGTGCTCTCCACAGCTTTAAACCATGTCTCAGTGACTGCACAGATGTCAACATTCTCTATGGTGAAGAGAACTTCTAGGGAGGGGAGTTTTTTGTTTAGACTCCTAGCATCATCCAACTGAGACCCCCAAGAAGGAACCTTGCTCCTCCTCCTTTGTCTATAAACTTTGTCCTAGAAAAACTGACCCTGCCTTCTTTTGAACCTGCTACCACCACAGACCTCAATTTGACAACTTGTAAGACTGTCCTTCTAGTGGCTCTAACTTCTGCTTGGAGAATCTCTGAATTACAAGCCATTATGGTTAAGGAGCCTTTCCTCAGTTTTCATATGGACTAAGTGTCTCATAGGTAAGTACTAGTCACCTTGAAAGCCATTTTAAGCCTAGCCAATTTCTCTTTTTCTCTTTTTGTGCTTGAATTAACCTATCACAGTTGGTTAGAGATTAGCCTTACCCATCCTATGGTCGATATTACCCATAACGGGAATAACTGTGATTATATCACAGATAATTTTGAGGGGGCCCATACATGGGATAAAGCATATGGGAGCTGCTTTTGTCCATTAGTAGTACAGGGGTAAGTCCAGGGGTAAATTTTCTGTTTCCCATCCATAGATCCAAGTCAGACTTGAAATGTACATGAATGAACTTTGTTTTATGTGGATGAGGAGTCTGTTCCATAGCAGCAGTATACTTCGCTAGATACAACCTTTCCCTCCAATCTGTTCTGTTGAAGTTGCAAAAGAAGTATAGATCTCTAGATCAAATACTTCTGATGCCATTTGACTTGCTGATGTGCAGTAAATCCATTAGTATTGGGCTGGAAGATGCCTTATGCAGTATCTCTGTGGGTATTCCAGTTGCTGCAGTTGTCTGGAAAGATACATGCCAAAGGGGGCCTCAATGACTGGCCTAATAAGGTTGGAGTAAAGGGAAACAATGACATCACTAGATCTAGACAGAATCTCTGTTTAGCTGTGCAGTATAGAAGGGCTTTCGTACAACAACAGACACATGCTGGTCAAAGGTTATGTCACTGTCCACATAATTTCCCAGATCCAGAACAACTGGTTCAACTCTTTGTGGCATATTGTCAATGTTGCATTTATGTGGGGTAGATGACTTCCCAAAAGTTGTAATAATGCATTTTTTGCAAGTTTTAGTTCATGATTCTGGCAGCAGGTATGTATTTGGGTCAAACCATTCAGCAGGATTACTAAGTCATTTACGGAGTCAATGACTCTCCATATAAATTCCTATTTTATGCCTAAGGTAGTATCAGAAGTCTCTTTGAATCAGTAAATCATCCTGTCTGCCTTCTTCACATATCATCAGAAAAAGTAGAAATAATGCTGCACACTCTAAATGTCCACAGATAACTTATATTTTATTTTGAAACAAAAAAAAGAGCCTCAGAAAGCCTGATCAGTTGTTTTTGGCCTTTGCAAAAACAAGGAAAGGAGATAGTTAAACAAGCAAACCATTTCTAAGGGGATTGCCTATTGCATTGCATTTTGCTACAGACATCATGAGAAGTAAGTACCAGCTACATTAAAGCTCACACCACTGCCTTCCTTCGTGGCATGCCTACCAATCCTATCTGCAGGCAGCCACATGCTTCTCAGTCTACACTTTTTCCAAATACTAAAACCTAGCTGCCAAGTCTAGAGCTAGGGCAGAGTTTGCCTTGGCCAATCTGCAGGTGCTCATCTCCCTGGCCTCTTCCTGTGACCTCCCACGTATCTCTTCTTAACTCTGGGAATCTTTCCAAGAATAATTATTGCAACAGTGATGCATGATGAACATAATACAGTTGTGTAATTTACCATAAATTGTTGAAGTTCAAGTGTCAGTTTTGCAGTACTTATTCCCTCCCACTTACCCCTCTTTTCTTTTGCTAAACTTCCAGGGTTGGGTGGGTGCCCCCTTTATTTCTGCTGATTACAATCTTTATCCCATCCCCATTTAGGTTTCCATTTTTAATTCTTATACCAAATTGGCCTGGGGACAGATCTAGACAGCTTGTGTTCCTGGCTACGCTGCAGAAAATGAAACTCTGGTCAGATGGCAAGGAAGACCTGAGTGAATGGGGCCAGCTGTTGACCCTTTATTTCCCAATGCCCAGACTTTGAACGGGAAGGCATCTGTTGGGCTTGGAAGAAAGGGAACAAGTCTTTGCTATTCAGGCCTTCCTCAGACTTCCACAGCAAGAAACCCCATGAGTAATTACTGCAACAGTGAAGACACTTGAACATCTACAGTTATGATAACTACTTACAAAACTGCAATTTCTCAGTCCCTGCTCATCCCATTACTTCCCTAGAGAAGAGTCGACCTGGGAGCCATTGTTGTGATTATTTTCACACTATCCCCACTGGTTTATAGATGTGAGAGTCTGCAGTGCTTTCCTCTTTGGGTGGTCATGCCAGCCCACACTTACAATGAAAGTTGCTAGACGAGCATGTCTTGGCAGAGCCTTGCACATATCTCTGGCCCATAAGCTACATGCCATACTTCTCTGATGTATTAGGTGCTAGCAAGATGGTTGGTTGAACTACCATTTTCCCTCCAGAATAGGTAATTCTGCATTAACCACTGATTCTCACCCTCCTTCATTAGCTCCCCCACTGCTCAAGACATTGGTTGATCCCAGGCCTTCTGGGTCATAGTCAGGGCTTTATCTTTTGCACCACACAACCAGCTTTGTTATGTTATTCATCTTATTTTCAGCAATATGTCTCCCTCTGTATACAGAACACAAGCTTACACAGGCTTGCACATGCAGTATGCTTGCATTGTTTTTATTTGGAACCTCATGAACTGTATATTTGTCTCCTCCATATTATTCTTTTTCATTGCTGAACTATGTTGATATATTTGCTTGAAGGTCAAACTCAAGTATAGAATCTGTGTGTTGCTGATATCTGGACTTACCTGATACTCATGATTCTGTTGCATTTAGGATATTTCATGTGATGCATTTGACAGTGGATTCTGTATGAGGCTGAACTTTGTCTGTGGTATGCGAATGGACAGCAGTATACTTCACATTACATGAACAAGTTTGTGGGTCACATGTGCATTATCTAGTTTCCCCGATTGTAGAACTGCTGCTTGGATCCAACGTGGTACAAATCAAGTGTATGTTCACGGACTATGCAGTGCAGTTACTGAAATACTGCAGGCTGTGTACACATACTGACCACAGACCTGATTATTGACTTATGTACTGAATTACACATCAATATGCATCCCTCTGTTATGTTTCATGTATACTATGATGGAATGAGTACCTCGCATGTGTTGTAATTCTTTGTTTGTTGATCAAAATGCATGCATGACATTTGCTGACACTGTGTTTTTTGGAATATGGAGTAGGTATGTTTAAGAATGGCTTTGTAAGAAAACTATATATTTTTCATAACCTACAAAGGGAATCCTGTTTGCATGATGTCTGCTTTTTGAGAAAATGCATTTTACTTTTGGCTGAGATGTTCTGTGTAGAAATCTCAGTGTTACATATGGTGATCTGGGCAGTTCCTCATGGATACATCCTTGTAATGTTAGCTGACATACCAGACCTCAACTGACAGACTGTAGAACTGTTGCTGTTGCTGGTCCAGATGTATAGTGAACTTTGTACCATCTTAATGATATTCTTTGTCGCCTCCCTCCATTTTCCTGTTCATTGCTCACGCCAAGAGTTTGTTGCCATTTTCATTCTTGTGGAAAATGTCTGGCTGTTCTGCACATTACTTGGCTGACCCTAGTTTGACTTGACTGGAGAGTGACATATTTACCTTCCATATGAAGTTTTCCACAGATCTGATTGAAACACATATCACAGGATTCCTTTATTTTTTGGGAAGCTTCCTTTTGAGAAAACAAATGATACTGCAGTACAAGCCTATGGTCTTAATGTTTATTGGTACTGAATACCTCAGAGTTGCTTGTTAGAACACTGCTATTTTTATGTTTTATATTATCCTTCTTTGTGTTTATGCAATATTACCTTTTTGCTTTTCTTTGGTTGAAGTTTGAATTCTTCACTCTTGGATAAGCATCATGTGCTAGCAAGAACAAAATCCATTGCACTACAGTAAATTAATGGACCACACACATAAAACACAAGAAAATAAAAAACATCCACTAAGACCACGAGTTAGTTAAATTATTCACATAAAAATAGTTAAAACTTGCAACAAACTCTAGTCATAAACTTTTGTTCTAAAGGAAGGTGATGTAATAGACACAAATCTTTGGTATACTGTAAAATAACGGAATTCTAGGAGATTTAACATGAAAGTAATTATGCATCTCTAATGATATTTGATGTTGCAAAAGAATATCATATGGTTAAAATTACAGAAAAGGCAGATGGGACATTAAGCCAATCCTGAGAGATGTCCATGACAGAATTTGAATTCCTATCGCCAACGGGTGAAAGTTATGAAGAAGTAAGAATTCAATTGGTGCAGAGATTTTGTAACCAGTTCTGAAATAGTATAGCAATAGTTTCTATTTTTGAACAAATAGGTGTCTGTTATTTGATACTTTAAGTCATTTGAGCAATTTTTGTATTTAAGTAAATGTATCATTCATTGTATTTTAAGCCTGAAGAAGCATCTTGCAAAAGTTTATGATTAGTGTTTGTTATGAGTTTTTAACTATTTTTATCTGAATAAATTTAAGTAACTTGTGGTTTTAGAGGATGCTTTTTATTTTCTCATCATGTATTAGCAATTACACTGTTAGTTCATGGCAGTTAAACACATTGTCATATTTTACTAGTTTGGTGTTGGTGAGGTATTACATAAGGTTTATAGATGTCCATGTATAGAATCCATTTTATTGCAAATGCAAAATGGTGTGATTCATAAATTGCAAGGCACACTGAAGCACATTGGGTGGTTTGCAGTAACATGCAGACTGTGAGTGATTCAAACTCATACCTTCCACAAGGCTATAGCAGCCTGCATTATGTATTACATGGTATAAGCAAATGCCTGTATAAAGAAACTTAACTGAATGGGGGAGTAGTGGCATGCAAATGGAAGCAAGCAGAAAGTGTCATGTTGCATAGTCTTTATCTCCTGTGTGGCTATACAAAGATGCAATGCAGTTTCCAGGCTGCACATTGGCAAAATGCTAGCAGTGACAGCAGGATGGGCTCACCAGAATTTCCTTGTTCATTCATCTCCTGAATCTGGCATGGTTGCACATCATAACAGACTGTGGCAGCTGCAAACTTTTATGCAGCAGATGATGTATCCTGACATGAGTGACAAGCAGATAACTGACTGCTTCCATGTAGATCATGACGTAATAAACATATCATCATATGTGCGGAACCTGGGAAAATGCAGTACTCTATCCCCTGTGAGGACCAATGAGGATGAAGGTATATGTGACAAAGAGAGGACATGTTAGATATATTGCAGGTGGCATTCCTACAGTGCAATGAGGGAAACGCCATTAAATGTCTTTTTTTATATCTTTTAATTGTAATTTGTTGAAACCACAAGCACTTCTACTGAACAAGCTGTCACTGTGATATATTGTGATTTTTCACTTTTCCTCACTATGATATTACTGTGGAGTTGATACATGCAAGTTAAAGGATGTGTGACAGGAGCAAACCCCCAACATAATGGGTGCAGAAAAACTTACCACCTACAAAAAGAATGCTTTCTTAATTTTAGATACTTTTAGGTTATACTTGATATAGAAAGAGGAAAGCATGTTTGGATGACTCAACCATAGGAAAAGCACTGCAAGTATTTGCTTCACAAATAATTTCCTGATGTTATGCTGCAGCATATGGAAGGGCACATCTGGTTCCTAGCAACAGCATAAAGAATTGCCTCTATGTGTGGTTTCTGTAATGTTGCATGTTACCATGAGGTATTGGGTGCCATAGATTGCAAATGTAGCAAAAACAGCCCTAACTAACCCTTATTCACAAATGCTTGTGAACAAGAAGGGCTATCACTCCTTAAATTGCCAGGTAGTCTACAATGTAAAAGAGATTATCTTTAAAATGTCTACAGCACCGAGGCAGTTTTCACAATTTGATTTTTGGCATGCATCTCATCCTCACAGATATCTCCATGATAAATGCAAAACAAATGTTTGCTGATGCAGAAACAGTTTATAACACTACTAGTCTCCCCTAAAGTATTTCCACAAAAGTATTTTCCTGCATGTTGCAGGCAACGTTGGATATCCCTTGATGCCCTGCCTCATAAGTCTTGTGCATAATCCTGAAACATGGCTGAAATGCAATGTAATGTCACCCATGTGGATAGTCAGAATTTTATTTAACATGTTTGTAGTGTACTGAAGGCACATATCCACTGCATAGCCACATCTGGTGGGACACTGCCATACTCCCTCGAAACAGCCAGTGAGATGTGTTGTGTATGCTGTACTGCACAGCATGGTCATATATAAACAAGGTGGTCAGTCCCACAATATGGCTCTGTTAGGAAGTATTTAAGACACTAGAGCAGCAGAGAACAGGGAAACAGAACAAGTAACCATGCAAAAAAATCTCCCCAAGACAGTGATTGGCAGAGATCATGATGGCACTGCAATGTCTGGTCAACAAGAATGGACCTGACAAGCATAAAGTTACAGTATTACACAGACTAAACATGATGCACACAGTTTTCCTACCAGGCAATATTGGTCAATATGTGATACAATGAACTTGTGTATCAGACATTACTTCAATGGAACACAGAATGGAGAATGTTGTATTTCACAATCATCATCATTTTCTCTCACGATAAAGAAACATCACAATCTGTGTGGAGCACAAGGCAAGTACAAACTGATGGGTGAAACATATCAAGGCATTAAGGGCAGGGATAATGCTGTCATAGCTGTGAGATCACCAGTGGTGACAAGCTTTGTTACTTTTTTTGAGAGAATAAGTGAGAAGGTCACTGAAAAACCAATCAGTAAAAACAAAATTAAAACTCCAGCAAAGCTAGAACTTCCACTAAGTGACCTCTCAAACCTCTTGTATCAGAGACACATGGGATATATGTAAATGACCCTTATGAACATAAGGTGTTTCAGCTAATTGTCATTTGCATATATCCCATGTGCCTCTGATACAAGAGATTAGGGAGATCACTCAGTGGAAGTTCTAACTTTGCTGGAGTTTTCATTTTGTTTTTACTGATTGGTTTTTCAGTGACCTTCTCACTTATTCTTTTAGCTTGTTGTTTGGGATATTTTTGCAGTGACCCTAATGATAATGGACATCAGCTGGGTATACCAGCCCTGTGTTTCTTATGCTAAGTCAAATACACTGCTTGTGTTGTGCTGATGAGGGTATATTATGGCTGAAATATGCATATTTGCATTTAATGGGGTTGGCTTTAATGGTCTGAAGTTGTTTATTCAAATGATGAAACAAGTCATGGGTGTTCAAAAATGCCAGTTAACTGAAACACCTAATGTTTGTAAGGGTTATTTGCATATATCCCTTGTGCATCCGATGCAAGAGGTTTGGGAAGTCACTCAGTGGAAGTTCTGGTGTTGCTGGAGTTTTCATTTTGTTTTTACTTTTTTTGAGAGAAGTTTGTGTGGTGTGCAATTGCATGACCTGTGCCTGGATACTGCTTGCTGGTGGGGTTTCCAGGGCTCATAATGTCCTGCAATAGGAATGGGGTGCCATTGGATGACTTGGAACTGCATGCAAAGACCATCATAGGAACGGGGTGCCATTGGATGACTTGGAGCTGCATGCAGTGGGTATTTGAGGACAGTCATAGGTCATGACCTCCTATGACTGGGGTTGAATGCTATTATTTGACCTGGATATAGGGAAAGACCATCATGCACACTAAAGATGAGGGGTATCAATGTTTCTTGAAAGTACTGGCATAATTCCTCCATAAGTATGTATCTTACCCCAGGCCATGGGCAAACCTAATAACGATGCCACTGATAATCCTATGCAGAGAGGTAATTATTGAAGCAGTATGTGTTCCACAAGCGCTCTAACTTCACCATTAATATTCTGATGCCTGTATGCCTGTAATCCATGTTCACATAGGCCCATGATGCTGCAAGGAAGCATCCTCTTAAATGCTGCATAATATGCCAACCAGATCAAGTGCAGATTCTGTAGCAATAGACTGTGCCTGAAAGATATTCCTGCACATCTCTTAGTTTGGCCTTAGCACTGTCTGCATCTCAGTGATCAAATGGCAGTTGTGATGTCATAATGTACTCCTTTTTTATGGGCTTTTGATATGCTGACATTAGAAGCACTGCACAGTGATACCAATGAATACAAAACCTACATAATGCCATGATGAAACCATTGGCATATGCTGCTAATGTACCCATATCAAGAATGTTCATGCAGCAATAGACATTGTACCCAAACTAACACATAGTGGTCACAGCACATTGTTGCAGGCCTGAGGTGCTTATGAAGGCAACTGCACATCATTCAGACCAGATTATACTACACTCAACATGCTTAAAAGCAGTAGGGATGAATCTATGCAAGTAAGACTATGCAGTTTTACCTCACAGCTATGACTCTGTATAATGGTAATTAATTTGTCCCAACAATTTAATGGCTTTGATTTTATCTTCCCATTGCAAACATCAAACCAGGATATGTAGATAACAATTCCCAAGTTCTTAATATTTGCTATCATCAGGCTTTTTGTCGTCAGACTGTCAGTACTGCAATGTGTTTGCTGAGCACAGCAAAGTGACGGGTATCCACAAGTGCCTACTGTCATCTACAGGCAAAATGAAGCAAGGCATGTTGTGGCTAAATTGGACAATAAAATGATGATTTTGGCCAAGGTCCTAGAAGAGACGATTTTCATCTGACAGAAGAATGAAGCAAATCAAACCAAGCTAGACCATGACTACTTTCTTAGAATACATGTGCTCAGTATTCATACCACTCAGCAGCAGGACTGCATAGTCTTGCCCCGGGATCACCAGAGTGTTTGGAAATGAAACTTAACTTCCTGGATATGTAAATAGACAATGGAGAAAAGATCTTAGCCTAGTTGTGTAGCTGAATGGAACAATATAGTTCCATTTTTAGATGAGAAATGTCTCTTAGTTTTAGTCCCTCTGTCCTAATTACTCTTACAAGGGTGCACAAGTTGTTGAAATCACCCAGCAACGTGTGTGTGTGTGTGTGGGGGGTCCTTTTAGACAAGTGGTCATGAAGTTATTAAATTATGGCAACAGAGTACTCTTTCTGGGGCTGCAGAAAAGGTAATCACTTCTATCTAGCTATGTGTCAAGTTAGGCTATTCAGAGACTTTGCCTTGAAGACCAAGAACCAAGGAAGGGGCATTTGTGGAGATGAGAGCACTTTGTTATAAAGATGGAGACACCTTCTAAATTACTGTATCTAACTAACCTGCATATAACATCAAATGGATGTCCTGTATTTTTCCTCCTCCAAGGCAGCAATTAAAAAAGGAATTTGACCTGTAAGCTGACCAGGAAAAGCAGAGTGATGTGAGGGACTTCGAAATTCATAATTCATCAACTGAAGGCATGTGATTGCAGCTACTGGACCTCGGGACAAGTTCTTTTTTGCTAAGTGGATAAAAAAGTTTGTGGGACATTCCCAGTCTAGAAATAAGTCAAATAAGTCAGGGGAAAGGAAAAAGCCTGACTGAAATTTAGTATTAAAAGATATTGAACTTGGGCAGTTTATTGCTACACCTCTACTATTGTTACTTGAATGAACATTTTTCATTGTGGAAACCCTGGTTATAGGAGCTGATATTTCAGCACTGTACCTTTCCAGTGTTATCTGCATAGGTGTAGTTAACAACATGTGACTAATGCTTGACATGGGTTCCAATGGAGAACAAAGCTCATCAAGTGTTCCTTTGCTAAAATTTGTGTTATTAATGGTTACATGGATTGCATTGCCTTATTAGTGTTAGGGGGGTGAATTCCACACAAAAGGGATGGAATAGAGGAATGGGTAAGGAAGCAGCATGCTAATACTGCTTTCCTTCAAGAATATAAACTAGCTAAGACATATTTGAACTATGCAATATAGTATGGGATGCAGAAATCGTATACATTTTGAACAAATCTACCAAAGCAGGATTGGAAAGTGGGGTGAGACCTTCTGTCAATTGGTAAAGTAGAAGAATGGAAATGGGTCAAGGGTCATAGGGTTATTCAACTCTCCAGAGGAGAGAGATCCTCTTGAGCTCTGCGTATGGTGTTAACAAAGGCCCATCCAAATTTATTACTGACATCTTTAGTCATATTGAAGCATTAGGAATGGTAACTGCAGCTACTGAGATTGCAGGAGGAATTAAATGCCTCCCTTAACTCAGTAAGAGATAAAATAGCCTAAAAGTCTGATAAGCACGTCAAGGCCCAGAGGGTGGTAAATACTGTTTGTGAGATCCTGTCATTGATTGACACATGGCATTATTGGCATTCCTCTGGCTTCATACTTTTGCCTCTCCTAAAGAAAAATCTTTGAGAAGGATAGATTATTTTTAACCCTTGTAGTGAGTGCCATTATACAATGCTAGTGCAGAAATTGATCCAGTTCTATCCACAGATCACTCAGTGATGCCACTGTCCTCTGAGCTATCAAATAACCTCCAAGTTGTCTGACAGTGAAGGATGAGTATTTTAAGCCTAAAAGACCCAGTGGTCTTACAAAAATGTGAAGAAGGGTAAAGGGCTTTTTTAAGACTGAGCCCAGGTAGTAGCATTCATGCAGCAGCATGTTGGGAATCTTTATAACCGGAGATTAAAGAAATGTGCAAGTGGACCAATGCTTCCATCTTGTCCTCAAAATATAAGCATATCTGAAAATGTGAATCCTTAGCTTAAGTGGCATCAGAAAAATGTAGACTTCCTTTATTTAATTTGGGAGATGAAAATGAGGAATACAAGTACTTGCACAAGACAGTTAGAATACTGTGTCTGAGAAGGGCACCAGCTGCGTCCCGATGTCCAAACTGACTTTAATATGTCCAAATTCAGTACTGTCATTAACTCTCCATATGATGCTCACATCCTGGAAGAGGGCCTAACCCACACAAAATCCTGGAGTCAAGATCACAGACCCAAGTTCAAAGAAAAAAAAAAAGAATACTGCATCATACTATATGGGAAGAAAGAACAGCCCTGCCCCTACTGCATAAATGACCCCCCCCCATAGTCAACACTGTCATTAGAGACCTATGTACTTTCATTGAAAATAAACTCCCTTTTGACTATTATATTTTAACTATTGTCAGTAAATCATTCTACCTAACTCAGTTAATTATTAAAGGTATAGTCATCAGGGTCAATGAAGTTAGCATTTCCTCCACTCCTCCATAATCATTCCCATAATAGGATATGAAGCCGATTTTATCATGCACCTATCCAAACACATTACCCAGCTTTAAAAAAACACAATATTTCCTTAAGTAAAAAGATCTCTGACATGATGACCTCTTTTAGTTAGTCATAACTTATAAAAGCCATATTGCTTTACTTAGTCTCTTAGACACTCCTATTCCACAAACTCTACCTGATCTGCAAGGCTATAAATGACAAATTCTGCCCAAGCTCTGTTTTCTTAAAACCTATAGTCCCACCAATGCCTTCTCTAAGGATTTTAATCTACATAGTAATATTAACAGAATCTGTTGAAATTATAGATATTTCTCCCAAAGGGTCCACTAGCTATGGAATATGATTCCACTCCATGTCACATAGGTAGCTCCCAGTTCAACTTGATAAGTGAATCAGGAATCTGTAAAGTCACTCCTTGGTTGTCTTCTCAGACTTGTATACATAAGAACACTAAGGAGTTGCAGTGTCTAATGTCCACTGAAATGATGGCCTAGTACAAATCTATGAACCTGTTCCTAGGTCACCTGGAAGTGGACTTGCTGTGCAACCTACAAAGGCTTTCTTGTTGTATAGTATGCTCACACAGCAGGCAGTTAAAGAAATCAAGCTAAGGGCTGAAATGAAAGGCTACCATGAGGTGTATGCCTGGTGTACAACTTGCTGTAGCCATTTCCTTTTCAGAGACAGCCCTACCACTGTGCTTCAACATGAAGAGGTGCAGCAATATAGAGGGATGTCTCTGGAGCCTAGTGCAAATGCTAATGAGGCATTGCAGGGAAAAATCCTATATAAATTAGACATGTGATATCCTCCCAGAAATGCCTGCCATTAGGCACTTATGCAGCTGAGAGACTCAGAAAAAGCTCAACAATATAAGGAAAATCTGCTGGCCATATTAAAGAACACACCCAAAAGCTTGTGTTCACCAATCATGGTATAGGTAAGTGCCAGGAAGTTTAGCAGACATGAAGTGTTCTGAGTATGTATGTGTGCACATGTACCTGTTAGTACAGTATGTATGAGTAGTGTAAACCGAGTGTGACTATGTGTGCGTGTGTGTGTGTGTGTGTGTGTGTGTGTGTGTGTGTGTGTGTGTGTGTGTGTGTGTGTGTGTGTGTGTGTGTGTGTGTGTGTGTGTGTGTGTGTATATACATAATTGTGTGTTTTGGGCAGCTACCATACTTCCACTATCCGCAAGACTAACAGGCAAATCCTGCAATATTGTGGTTTTGGAACACCACTCACCAGGGATACTTTACATCATGCCTTAAAAGTCTATAAAATAAAACAGAAAATAGTTTTGCAGCACAACAGACATGGGTTGGGTTTACTAGACACCAGGGATAACTCTACACCATGCCTTAAAGGCACTTAAAAAATAAATTAGAAAAAAGTGTTGCAGTCCAAATGGTGTAGGGGGGACATGAGACACAAGGGATAAGTCTTTATTTTGGGCTTTAAAGGCATGATAAAAGTTAATAGAACAAAGTTTTGCAGCATAAAAGACATTGGTCGAGGAGAACACTAGACACCAGGGATACTGTATATAGTGTGCCCTAAAGACACATAAGAAGTTTCAAACCTTGTACCTTTAGCAATGATACAAAGCATGACAGTGCTCTACACCACCACTCCTAAAATATTAATCTGATAGAAAGTTCAGCCAATGGGGTCTTACTTGTGGTCGTGCTCCATATCCAGTCTTGGACTTGAGGTAACCAATTGTGCAAACTCTGTATTCAATAATACATTCTCTCAACTAGTAGAACACACTCCAGCAAGATGCAAAGGTGACCCGTAACACAGATCCTTAACTCAAAAGTGTAGATTCTCCACAAATACATTCACTCAAAAAGTGCAGTACTAATCAACTATACAGCAGACTCATATTTCTTAACTGAAGTAGAAAGAAACTGATCTTCAAGTGGCATGAATTATTTTGTGATGCTAGTTAAATAAAGGGGGCACCCCATAGGAAGCATAACACAGCTTTGCTTATTTATAACATATATTGGATGCCAGAAGACAGGTCTTTTACAAGGCTTTACTGGGGCAATAGTCTGCATTGTATTTGGGTCAATTAATATCTTCTGGCTCTATACATTTTGGTTGATCCCTCTAATAATTTCCCTATAGAAATCTTGTGGCAAGTTGTCTTGTTTGGCAATGGGGATTTCATTTCTTTGTGAAACTGCATTTTTTTCTGCTACAGTCACTTGGGATATATCATGGTCTTAAGGAAGTCAAGCACAGGATCCTTTGAGTATCCCCAATTATATTTAATTGTAACAGAAGGCATTCAAGGGTTTAGGTAAAACTTAACAGTTTCACTGGCTTGTTAAAAGGAAAGTGATGCATCGGTTCTGCTCTTGTCTATTCAAAATGGATAGTATGTCCCAGCACAAAAGCAATCCACTTGTTCCTTCTCCAGTCACAGACTGAGTTCACTGAACTTTTAGGGGACCATTGACAGTTGTGATTTTTCAATACAGTATGCATTATTTGCTTGCCTGATGTTTGCTTCCTTAGTAGCACACTGTCTTAATTTATGGATTGTTTACTTATTTCATCACCATAGAGTGATTTCTTTCTGACAAGCAGAGCTTGTAGTGGCATTACTACTGTTTGTTTGTTATTCTAAGTTGTTATCATATACCAAAACGTTCCTAATAAATAAATAAGTAAATAATAATAATAATAATAATAGTAATAATGATAACAACAACAAAGTCTACCTCTGATAGGTAATATGACATGGTCTTTCACCCAGTGGAACAATGGGGGGAGTTGGGCCATCCCTGCACTACCATTCAGACTATGACTGGGGATAGTGCAAGGTCCATTACCTCTAAACAGGGCATGAAAAAACTGAATTCCTCCATGACAGTGCATCATGCAGACAATGGAAGACCACTCCCTGTGGTACACTGTTTGAGTTCCAGAATATATGTTGATTTTATTAACAAGTTGATGTTTATTTCTATTTTATTGTATGTTTTTATTAACAAGTCTGTTCATTTATGGCCTCTACTGAAAATGGACATATATCCAGCTAGACTAGCCCGGTCAACAAATGTAAAATAAAATAAAAATAAATAAATAAAATTTTAATTTGTTGTACCTTGCACTTTACCAAGCCATTCATATCTCTAATATATGTTGGTAATAGCGTATTGCCCTATTTTTGCCATTCTCCCCCACACACAGCACTGATGTCTTGCAGCAAACACTGCAACACCTGGTTCTGAAGCTGTTTGCTTACCCCTCCCCCATATTATGCTGCCATAGAGCTTACAAAAGGACATAATTTCTGCTGTGCTGAAATTTTCTAACCTCTGCCAGCCTGATTGTCTTCTGGACATGTGAATCCTGCATAAGCATATGGGATATAGTAATACATATTTATTGCGATTGTGAATGTTAAATCTACAGCTAGGATGAATGTACCTGTTTCATGGAGGTGCATAATTCATCTAGCTTCCATAGTGCAGCTTATTTAACAAATTAGTACACAGGCTGGTGTGAGACATTGATTTTATGTATACGGACATCATGCTACTTTAGCAGGCCCCAGCAGATGGCCATTGTAATCCCTGTGCACCAAGAAGAGAATGATCTATGTCTCTTGGTTACACCTGACATGCTCCTCATAGAAACCTTTGTATTAAAAGTTCACGGTCAGTCTGCAGGTTAGAAAGATTAGGAAAATTGTTGTCCCCTGTGCACAGCCAGACATTATTGAAAACCATGAGATGTGCATCATCAGGCAGCAAATGTGCAGAGTGGAGAGAATCACTATTATGGACTACTGTAGTGTCACTACAAGTTTCATGGTGTCTGTACATAAGTGTACTGTATGTATGACTCCCTAGCCTGGGTACAAGCAAGGATGAGCAGCTGACAATGTATCATGTTATAGCTTTGATTCAGAGATGAGCACTGTAAATCACCACACCATGAATACAATTTTAATACAATTAAAAGTGTAGTACAATATTGCAGGAGGCTGTGTTATGACAAGCAACTTAGTAACTGGAATACAGTGGATAGCACTTTGTTCTGCTATATAAGCATATTGACAGCAAATAAAACAAGTGGTAATGGACCTCAGACATCAGAGTGCACTCAAGGGTGCATGGAAACAGCATTAACAGATACTGACTAATGCAGTGTGTGTGGTTGTATAGCACAAGGGCATGACAGCTTACAGTCCTGTTGTGGGGGCTCAACCTGACAAGAAACAGAGTGTAAGGGCAGGTTAGGTTACTGTCTTGCTGTGGGGGTGTCAGCACTGTACCACATGCATGCATACTGCTAGACATGATAGAGTGATATGAGGGCTCCTGTATATAACTCACACCACATGCTTTTAGAACATTTCTGCAAGGCAGCTGGCACTGGTAACCCCCATCATACTTGTTGCTGCTATTAATATATATATATATATATATATATATATATATATATATATATATATATATATGGTGTAAAAGGTGATAATACACTACCAGACAGGTATGTGCTCACCATATGGAAGCAGGGCAACAGTGCTGAGACACTGTTATCTGCCAAGGACAGTCATGTATAGACACCTATTGATCCACATATGTAACCCATGGTTGTACACAATTTGTCATTAAACTGAGGGAATAGCAAAGACTGGTAAAATTTTCACTACATGGTAAATAGTGGTGCTACTGCAGACCATGTACACACATGACATGTGCAAGCTCAAGAAGGTTATAGCTAACAAGACTTTTCTGGACCAGGTGTGGCAGAGAGTGCCCATTCTCTGGGCAGCCAAGATAAGAGAGTAGTACAGGTGCACTGTGAGGTCACCAATATAATACTAGATGCCAAAACCAAAGAACTGGATATTGTCACAGACAGGTAAACTACAGAGGGTGGACCAGTAGCATCCAGGTATCTAAAGTGAGTTGAGAAGTTCCCATTAACCCTATATGGGTAACTGAGAAATCCCTCATACCTGGTAGTGGCTTGGATGTGGCAGCTAGACTGCTAATGCTTGCCTGCATGTGTGTCTGTAGCGAATGCACCAGCTTAGTAATAACTTGTCCCATTACTGTTGCATGGTGGCCCAGTAATGTGAATGGGATATGTAGCAGAACACATATGCATATCTGTTCTAAAGGTACACTGGATTTGCAACCACAAAAACTTACACTACAAGGCATGCATGCACCCATAGGTTATGGAAATAGTTAGCATGTAGAAGTATGTGTGCCACATATTAGTGGGAGAAACACAGATGTTCCAGCATTGCTACAGGTTTATTATCTTTATTCTTCACAAATTCCTCAGGTGGAGGGTCCAGCAAAACAGGTTGGCACATGCTTGATGTTAGAGGGTCACCTGTGGCTGCTAGTGATGGCACATGCACAGTTGAATGATACAGTGCAATTCTTATACTGGAGGGACATACACACATAACAGTGGAGGGGATTCCCGGTCTTCAGCATTGGATGTCCTTTCATTGTCAGAGCCACACATGTTACACAGGAGTCACCACCACAAATTGACATTAGAAAAAAACTGCACAACCTCCAAGGTATGCATACATGCCATAGGTGAGAGGAGTGTAGGTAGCCATCACATCCATGACTCCAAACATTCTCTGAATCAAAAGGTGACATGCAGGTTAATCAGCACATATGTATGTCAGTAATCCAGCACAAACAGCTATAATACACACAATTTCAGGGATATGGAGTGTGCTACATGACTTGCATAGAAGTGCAACGCTAGGGATTTCAAAACATCCTGTACCACAATCAGAGTGACATAGTCCATGGGAATCTGGAGCAAACATGCCTGCTGATGGCAGTGGAGGCCATGTTGGGATCCACTAGTATATCCACAAAGATACTAGGGAATGCTCACTGTAGCTATGCAAAGAGTCAGATGTATTTCACACCGTCATAAGCCAGGTGTATACAGATGGCACACTCTGTTTCAGACACTGTGTTGCTTTCAACACTGGCCATAGCTGCCTCCATACAGAGGTGTGGGCATGTCTATGGTTATGACAAACACTTTTCCAGCTCCACCATGGGAATACCACAACAGGTCAGCTGAACTTGATCCTACAGTTTCACACTTCCCCTATTCACTGTTAATCTACTGTGTGCAAGGAGTCATGACCACTGATCACTTATTTTCCTTTCCACATGGGGGCCTCATTGGAGCTTCTGCTCATGCTACTGAAGTGCTATGTCATCCACCTGGGAGGTTGTCAGTATTCTTGATACTGCAAGGCTTCATGGTACACCAGGCCAGCATTCACAACATGGGAGCCTCACATAAACACTGAAGGATGTGATCCTTGACTCCACTGAAACCATCTAGCCATGTGTGGTTGGCCACATTCAAATTTTACAACCTTTACACCAATGATAATATTGCTGTCCTTCTCACAGTGCCTCACCACATCTGTGAAAATGATGACTGTGTCCTGTCCACCTCTCTGGCCTTTTAGGGTAAGAAAACATCTGATGCATAATGGGGCCAGCCAATGTACTCTACTGTAGATTGGGTGTGTCAAATGATGCATTAATTTTATTATGCACCATCTATGTGATGGCCCATAGTTGTGGGACAGATGCCTTTGCCAATAATGCTACATGTTGTCAGTGCTTATGCTTCAAATGAGTACTGCTGTGGCCACTTCCTCTGATGTCTCTTCACCCTATTCTTCCTCCACTTCTACCACAGATCTGCCATGGAGTACTGCAATGCTCCCACATTGTATCTGCTTTTCATTCCACCATACTGTGGAGCATGACACAGATCACATATATTTTAATACAGATCTCTGGTGCATAGTGCAGTGCACTACATGGTATTCCCAAGCCACAGAATAGAGTTGTGTTAAATCTGAATGTATGCTCTAGAGTGTTCCATGTCTATGTTACTACATTGCAAGCCATCTATACCATGGTCTGGGGACTATGAATGTGGGTGTTTAGTCACCATTCCAAGGTATATCCTGTATTATCTAAAATGCATAACAGTGGACACCATTATGGCCTGTTATCTATATCCATGGGAGCAACATATCCAGGACTTTGGAGCTGGCACTTTGTTTAATTACCAACTAGATGATTTTGTGGAAAATCACCCCACATAAATCTCTGGTATAAGTTACATGTGTGCAAGATGTAGGAATCATGGGAATTGTCTGGATGGTGCACGGACACATTGCATATCATGACATGGGCATTGCACACCACTTGATAAGCCCTTCCATTTGATATACTGGCCACAATGTGGAGCCAGTGAGACTTTCACAGGTCATAGATTCATAGGTAATTATTAGGTTATTTGCCTTTGTAGGCCATTTTAAGCCTAGCCAATTTCCCTTTCAAAGGTGAGAGTCAAATGATGTACCTTGTGTCTGGAGGTAAACTGATTAATCATTATTCCAACCTCAAACCCCTAAGCAATTTGATTAACACTGACTTGATGGGTTTTGAACCCACAGACACTCAAAGTAATTGTAGACACCTACACTGCTTAAGCAGTTGAGGTAATGGACAGCACTAGAAAGAAGATAGGTTTCACTGAGCTTTGAACTCAGATTTCTGGATTCAGAGTCAATGAGGGTGCTGCCAGTAGCTGCAGAACCTCAGTGAAATGGGCTCCAACACAGAAAGTCAACACAGTGGTGTTTATTTGTTCTCCTGATCATGAAAATCAAGTATGCTCCTCCATAGGCAACAGCTTCATGTTGAGGAACTGATATAGGATTCACAAAATCAACAGCTGTGAAACTCCTAATGTCACCTGTCAGACACTAAAACTTCCTCCTAGCAAGACTGGTTAATGTGAAATACACTTGTCTGTGTTCGGGAATAGTCTTTCCATGCAGCCCCTGATCCCATTTGATGGTAGCACATGTCCACTGACTTCTGGATCATGTTTGAGAAGGTCCTGATCATAGAGTTGATGGTATGTCAGTTGCTGTGGACCCATCTGCTACCATTCTTTTCTGCATCATCTTCACTGGTTTTAAATTAAGTGCAATCAACCATCCAGATGAAGAACTTCAAATTTAATAACATACTATAGTCTTCTTATTACTGATTACGTACAAAAGTATAAATGTATCTCTGTAATTTCAGCTATTTTTATCAGAATTTATTAACACATTCCAGTCTTTCCACATTCATTTATCACACATTACCCATTTTCAAAAACACTTGCACTCACATTTCTCCATTAACCAGCAAAACACCTCATTTTGGACACCTCTGTGTACACCTGTAACCATTTCTGAACTTTAAAAATCCCTTTCTCTAAATTATAACATATAAGGCTATACTTCCTGTAACTTGTAACTCTACATTCGGCTGACCTTTCCCGTCTCTCCTTCTCCCTATTTCTGGAACCCAATTAATCTCCTGATTTCCCCAAGAAAAGACTCCTGACTTAGGTTTGAGATTTACTCTGTGAAGCCCTCACTGCCTTCTTTTCCTTTCATCCCTCCATGGTTTCTGAGTTCTTTTTATCCCTTCATGGTTTCTTTGTCAAGTCAGTCTGCCATTAGTAGTAGTAGCTTCTGCCTACCTTGTAACGATTATTCTTCCATTTTCTTCCACCCCAAACAAACACATTAGCCAACTTATTTCAGTTGCCCAGCCATAAATCTATGTCATTTCCCCCACTCCTCCTGAACACCTCTACAGTACCACGATATGTAGATTATCTGCTTCTACTACCTGACATCACTAACACACAGTTTCTGCCCATTGTTTTTCTGTTATAAATTATTTAAGTGTCCTATTTGAACTGCTTTCCAATGCAAATCAAAAACTGGTCCTGCAATCTTCAGCATTCTTCCTGTCTCCTGTTACTTTTTCTATACTTTCTACCTAATCCAGATTTCAGTTTTCTGACCCCCAACATTGGTTAAGCTTCTCCATGTCTGCTTTACTCTGCTTTTCTCCAAGATCTCTGCTAATCCTATCCTTTTCTTCATTTCCTGCTACCATTCCTCTTTCCATATTACTTCACCTTCCATTCCCAGCATTCCTTTTTCCTCAACTAACTTTCCTTTGTAATTCCTCACCACCTCCAGTATATCCTTCCTTAAGCCATACTATTTTAAAAATTCAAAATCATTTTAGGTGCCTGGATTTCTGATGTCACAAGGGCTCTAAGAACCATTCACCTGACAAATATGATGATAATGTGGTTATTGCCCATGTTGGAGTAAAAGACATGGTATGCAAAACCCAGAGGGACATGCAAAAAGATACAAGATGGAACTCCATGCATGTGGCAAATGCAGGAAAGACATTAATCCTGAATGGAATCCTTCCTTCTCCAAGAATTGACAGGTACAAAGAAAAGGTAACTGGCTTCAACAAATAGTTTAGTAGCTGATGTCACTACTGGGGTATCCGTTATGTGTCAGCACTGGATGAGATACAAGACAATTTAACTTGCCTTGCCAACAACAGCCTGCACTTCCTGTTTCAAGGCTTCCATATACTAAGTCAAGGCATTGCTGCTCCCTTAGTGCTTATTTTGGGCATAGACCATCTAATGGACATTCCAGTGAAACAAACATACCTATCACAAAACTGGATCATATTAAGACAGGTCTTCTCAATGCTAGAAGTTTCTACAAGAAATTGCCTGATCGTGAGGAGCTCCTGTATTTGGAATGCATTCATGTTTGTGAAATTGCTTAAACTAAGTCTAAATGTAAAAATAGAATTTTCGGCATATCTGGGTTTTGTACCTACCCTGCCTTTGGGCCTGATGGTAACTGTTGTAGCATTGCATATTTGTCAGGAACCATGTCAGCTCCAGACAAATCCCTAGACACCCACAAACTGAAGTCAAAGGGCTCCATCTGATCAAGACTGTATAAACTATCAACTTATACCCTGTTACAGGGCCCATACAAGTTCCCTGATGATCATGTAAGATTCCTAAATATACTATATGAGCTCCCTATTAGACAAAAATTCCATTATATTGAGAGATTTAACTACCCATCAATAAATGGTAGTACAAATACTTCCAAAGTATGGCATGCCCAGATAATCTAAGACTTAATAAACAAAAATTGATCTGGAAAAGGTAATTTCATACCCCCTGGATGACATAATATTCTCAGTTTGGTTCTTATTAACATGGTCTCTTTATGCACTATTCTCCTGGTATCGTCTTCCTTACTTTCATTGAATCATAAACTTGTGACATTCATCTCCATCTTCTAGGATTTCAGACATACTAATTTTATAGGTTACCTTATATCTCTGATTTGACTCATCATGCCTGTTCATTCTGGTTGAGTTCTTTGAAATGGTTACTGAGGCCAAGTATAATGTGTATACAGTCTGAAATGCTTATCTAGAAGTTGCTAAGGTGTTTCATACTGTCTCCCATGCTAGGATTATTGACAAACTCTCCCAACTTCATATATTATCCCATACACAATTTGCCAGACTAATAATTGGATATCTGACAAAATCCACACCATTAAGGTTGGGGGGGGGCTTTACTCTAGACAGAAAAAATGCCATCAGTGGTGGTCCATGAGTTTCGGTCCTGGGATACCTCTTCTTTGATATATATTTCTGTAACACAAAAAACAATATCAAGGGACTGTGTCGAAGAAATTTTGCTGGCTGTTACAGACTTGGGGGGGGGGTCTATCAAACTGCATTCTGATACTCAAATTCTCCAAGAAGGGCTGGACCAAACAAAAGCTCATAAACTGGAAAACATCAACACAAAGAAATGTAGCACAGTTTCCTTTGCTACATCTAACATCGCAACTGCTTGCTATATAGATAAGTCATTTGGGATTAGGGTATGCATGTTAATAACAGATCTCCTTTGAGAACCATGTCTCCATGGCTGTTGGAAAATCCTTCTACTTTGCACAACTTGTCCTGTTTGGTATCCATTTAAAGTCCAAATAAGTTATAGTCCCACTTTATTCATCCCATATTAAGCCCATCATTGAATATAGTACACTATTTTGCATGTACCTCAATAACCACTGAAACAAACTTGAGTTACTTCAACTTTTCTTCATCAAATATATTTCAGGCCTCATTGCCCTTAGCTACTCTGATAGACTAAAAGCTTTGTCCCTATACTCAATGTCCTACAGACTCCTGAGGGATGAGCTCTAAGTAGCCATTTGTACTATGAATGACCTAGCACACTTCAAACTCCTTCACCAAAATTGAAACACTGGTAAAGAAAACATACATTCTAGAGACCTGAACCTATACTATCATATCAACTATACCAGATGCCATGACAGACTACCTAACCCAATGTATCCCCTGTGTCTGGAACAGGCTGCCCCTGTCATCAAGCAAAGTAATTCCCTAATACCCTTTAAAAACAGCCTGGATGACTGGGTAGGTGATCCCAAACATTAAGTGGGCATATTTGGAGAAAGTCTACTTAATGGGGGGCTCTATTAGTCTCACACCAATATAAGGTGACTGGGCTGAGCTTTGTGATGGGCTCCTAGTCCTAGACCTATGAAGTTTTGAACCTATCAAATTCAAAAAGCAAACTACCCTGGTGGCCCAACAACATAAGTAATATTTAAAACAAAAGAAAATAAATAGCTTAGACTGCACTGCAGATCTAAACCCCTCATGTCAAAATTAATATCAAAAATATTGTTAAACTCTTGAAAAAATATTTTTATACCTAGTAAAGTTGTCCATAAATTTAGGTTAGCATCTGAAGCTAAGGAAAATATAAATCCTTCTTCAACTATATCAGAAAATTAAGGAACAAAACCCAACATTGCTTTGAACTTACACAAAATGGCACCTGCCATCTGGATCCACCTGAGAGTATCAAAACTATAGCAAATTCACTGTGAACTTTATCCGCAAGGTTTACATTTAAACTCCACAAACCCAATAGTCCATTGCACCCCCTATTATTACAAAGAAATATGTAGTGAAAGTATTATGTAATTCTTCTTCCATTAACATGACAATGCACCTGGATGTTTAATAAATAGCACTAAACATTCCTTTGCAGAGGCACTCCTCAGACTTTTTAATCTAAGTTTAACTACAAGTTTGGTCCTTGAAGTCAGGCTCACTACTTTAGTGATACCTCTCCATGATGGTGGCTGTCTTATTTATCATCATCATCATCATCATCATCATCAACCCTCTTTTTCTCCATTTTCTACATGGGGATGTGATGTCTTGTCAACTGTCACCATCTCTCTCTGTTTAATGCCACTCCTACCACCCATCTCAGGCACTTTACCTCTATCACCTCTTGCTTCTGCAGTTGTTCTGCCTTTACTGACCAGGTTTCCATACCATACAGCAGTACTAGTCATACCAGTTTTGTACACCTTACTTTTCAGCTTGTTTGGCATTTTTTCTGTTATGTATTATCTTCTGTGTGGAGACATGCATGAATGGGCGTACCTTCATTGAAGTTTGTGCATCAGGGCTGACAACTCAGTACGTAAAAATCTACTGCCAATAATTAGCGGACCGGAGTTCCGCTGTGGCGACCCCTAACCAGGAAAAGCTGAAAGATACAACAACATTACCTCAGAAAATCTTTCATTGGCTGCAACCCCTTGGATTCTTGCTTTGGCCTCGTCATTGCAACTTCACTTCTCCTCAACTACCCCTCCTAAATACTTGAAGCTGTTAACTTCTTCCAATATTTTCACTTCTATTTAAATTCTCTGCTTCTTCTGATTTTCCCCCTGCTGCTGCCATGACAACTATCTTATCTGTACTCAGTTTCATCCCATATGCCTTCACTTTTGCATTCCATTCCCCTATCCTTTTCTGAAGTTCTTGCTCAGAGTTTGCCTGTAATGCCACATCACCTGCATACAACAACTATGTTGATCTGTTTCCTCCAACCTGTTTACTAATGTAGTCCATCACCAGTATGAGCATCACTGGGACAGAGCTGAACCCTGATGCACAGCAGCTCCCACTGGGAACCCATCTGTGAGACCAAATAGTGTTTGTACTTGAGACATTGGATCCTTGTACAGAGCTTGCACTGCTTATACAAATTTTCCTGGGACTTCAAACTACCACAGAACTGCCAAACCAGCTTTCTTGGGAACTTGCCATGTGCTTTCTCCAAGTCTAGGAATGCCTAGTTGGACTCTTTACTCATCTCTAGATTCTTCAAAGCTATCTGTCTCACTGCAAACCTTAGTTCAGTTGTGCTGTATCCTAACCTGAATCCAAACTGTTCATCTCCCATCTTACCTTTAATTAATCTGAGAACTGGTTTATCAATCATCATATTCATATCTTTCATACAATGTGAAAAAGAGTTTTATACTTCTGTACTGCCCAATGTTGTGAATGTCCCCTTTGTTCTTGAACACTGGCACTAGTATGACTATTTTCCAGTCATCTGGGATATGCCTTTCTCTCCACACTGCTCTGAGTACCTTCAGGAGCAATTTCTTCCCTATCTTACCCAGCATCTTTAACATATCTGCTGTCACCTCATCTCAGCCTGCTACTTTCCTTGACTTCATTTTCCTCAGTGCTGTCCTTACTTCTTCTATGGTGGGCTCCTCCTTTTCTCTCACTGTAGGCTGTGTCTGGGGCAGTACAGCTTCTGTGGGGTTTTCTTCATTCAGAAGCTGTGGGAAGTACCCTTTCCATCTACCTCTGATGTCCTGTGGATTGGCGAGCAGGTTGCTACTGGCATCCCTTATGAAAGGTGTCTGGCTGCCTTCTTTATCTCCTTGTCTTTGTCTTCAACCTGATATTGTTTCTTCATGGCATCTACTGCATCACTTACTAGAAGTTGGTAGGCTGCCTCTGATGCCTTGTTCTTTGCTATTGCCACTCCTTTCTTAGTCTCTTTGTTAGCCAAAAGTATTAATTTTCAGCCTGGTCTGTCTTTTCTATCTTTCACTTTTCCTGCACTCCTCCTTTCTTTTGATGACTTCCAGGACTTCTGCATTTCACCACCAGCTTTCCTTATGTACCTCATTTCCATACCTGACTCAGCCACATATCTGTTCTGTCATCCCCACACATGCTGTTTTGAGGCACTGCTATTCTTTTTCAGCTACATCTATTCCCTCTTCTACAGATGCCTATCATTGTCTCTCATTTGTAGTAATTGAGAAAGTGACTTTTCAGTTCTCTTTTTGATTTTCAGCAAAAGCTGAATGTATCCTCTTTATTTTTTTATTTTATTTTTAATTTGACTTTGAACATGGTGAGTATATTTGAATGGACACACTGGAGACATAAATATATAAAAACACATGTTTATTTAATGGAGTGAATGAAAAAAATAACCCACCTGACTTTCTAGAGACAATCTCAAAGGTATTTGTCCAGCTATGCTGCAAGTTCTCACCTTTCCTCTCTCCATCTCCCCATCATGTCTTGGCAATCAATGCTTTAATTCTTAAAATTAAATTACCCATATGTGTGAACAGCATATGTGAGCAAGTGACACACATGAATTGCAAACAGCTGAAAATAAAATATATAGATTTGTTTTCCTGGCACATATGCTCACCCACCACCTTACTAAATTTTGAATTAGCTACCAACATATAGCAGGGGTAGGATACTAATTAGCTGTTTATTTATTTTATTTTATTTAATTTTGTCTTATTTATTGGAATGTGTTTGCCACGAAAGTCCAACTGCAGAGTGCCCCTTTTCAGCACATGTCCTGGGAGAAAAGCTCATTTATACAGACATCATGTACATTATTTGCATTGTTTCATCATTTGCAGTCAGTTTCATTCATGAGCAACAGTTTCTTTATTCCGACATCCTTGTCATCAGTTACATCATTTACAAAGAGTTTTGCTTAAAAACAATGTGGCATTACAGGCAGACTGAGCAAGAACTTCAGCAAAGGATAGGGGAATGGATTGCAAAACTGAAGGCACATGGGATGAAACTAATTACAGATAAGACAGTGGTAATGGCAGTAAATTGGGGAAATCAGCAGAAGTTGAGAACTGAGATAAACAGGAACATAGCAGAACAGGTTAACAGTTTCAAGTATCTGGGCGGGATGGGTGAGGAGAAGGGAAGTCTGAATAAAGAAGTCAAAGCTAGAACTGAAGGGACTGCAGCTAACTGGCATAGAGTGTCAGGTGTAGATATAACAGAAGAATGCCAAAGAAGCTGAAAAGTAAGGTGTACAAAACAGTGGTGTGACCAGTATTACTGTATGGTACAGAAACTTGGGCAGTAAAGGCAGAGCAGATGGGAAAGGTAGAGGTGATGGAAATGAAGTGCCTGAGATGGGTGATAGGATGCACACTGTAGGACAGGTGAAGAAATAAAGACATAATGCCAGAAGCCAAAGTAGCTCCAATTGTAGAAAAGATCACGGAGAACAGATTACTGTGGTTCAGGCACATGTGCAGAAAAGCAGAAGACAATCTGGTAAAGAAGATTTGGGACAGACAGGATGAAGGCAAGAGGAAATTAGGGCATCCAGCAAAGAGATGGATGGACTGTGTGAGAGAAGATTTGCGACAGTCAGGCATGAGTTTCAAAAGGCAGGAATGTAGTGTTGACTCAAGAGAGATGGAGACAGTTAACATGACACCCTGACCCCATGTAGAAAATGGAAAGAAGGGGGTTGATGCTGATTAAAAATAAGAGTTATATGGCTTGTATGTCAATATGTTTTTAATACAGATGTATATGCAGTGCAGTATCATCAGCATGCATAGAATATCATGTTTACATAAGAATATCTGTTACTATAAAGACCTATGCAAAATATAGGACGTATAAAGATAAGATAAAGAATTACAGCAGCCAGAGAAAGGAAGGAAGGGAGAAGGCACAAGGAAGATAAAGGAGATGAGATGATAGAGGAGGGTATAGCTGTGATAATAGTACCTTACGTTATGTGCAGCTGAAAGTTATGGCACAAATTTATATAGCTACAACAGCGCTCTCTCTTTTTAATTTCTCCAAGTCTTTTAGGTTTCTAATACCAGGATGTGAACAGACCCCATTCCTAAGTCAAAGTACAATAAAAGTTCATGAAATTAGTATTGTTTCAGTCTTTGATGTTAGCTAGAAGTGTTCTTTGGAGCACCCACAATGTGGCTATTCCTGACTTCTGCAGTTCACATGGAATTACATGTATCTGTAACATATCTAAGTATGATTATAAATTATTTTTTATAAGACCCATTAATCCTACTACTATTGGAACTGTCTGAGTATCCTTCATTCATATTGCCATCATTTCTGCCTGCAAATCCTGGTATTTTATGACTTTGTGTCTCTCTGTACATAAGACACTGTAGTCACTGGGTGTAACAACTTCAATGATCAATGCTACTTTTGTCTTCTTTTCATGGACTACTATATCAGGTTTTCTCACATTTATTTTTTGAACTGTGGGTAATGGGCAATCCCATGTGATATAAAATTCATCATTTTCTATAATGCTTTGTGGCTGATATTTTCAATGTTTTTCAGCTACTTCAAAATTATAATGTTTGCACACTCCCCAATGCAACAGTCTTGCTACATTATTATGCCTTTCAGTATGCAGTCCTTCTGCCATTAGTATATCACAACCAGCAACAAGATGTGCGACTGTTTCCAGTTCTCTTTTAGAAAACCTTTATCTGTCTGTTTCTCCCATATGCTCAATGAACTTTGTAAACCAACATGGATGTAGTTCACTATCTTGGGCCACCAATATTAACCTTTCATCTTTTGGTTTTAATTTACCTCTCCTTAACTACACCTGCATTCAATCCTATTCAACATGAGGTTGTTCCAAGAGTTTTCTATACTTGCAACTATAGATATGCATTTTCCACATTTCTTGCCTTATCTGATACTTCACCTTATATTCTTTCGGTTGTTTTTTGGCACATTCAGTTGCTGCCTGATTTTGATCTGCTTCTGGTTTGATTTCCATTCCTGATTGACACTGATATGCTTCTGCTAAACTAAGCACGGATGTCAGACTTCCTCTCCTCATGTTTTAAAACTCCCACTTCGTTTGGGTTTTGTGATGTCAGCAGATATGTATGCAGTCCTACCATTGTAGAGCTATGTATTAAATCAATTTTGAGGAGGCTCATACCTCCTTCAGAACAGGGACATATTGTCTTGGTATACATTGATTTTTCTAAATCATTTGATAAGCATGAAACATCCTTCTTGTTTTCCTGTCCAACCAATCCAACACCTTTTGGGGCCAGACAGTTACTCTAAAACTGTAAGTTAGGACAGGAAGAGCAAATTAGTTTGTAGCTTAGATTTTGTTCCTAGATCTCAGCTCTGTTTTCAGTATTAATTTTAGTCCCCTAAAATATCCCTTGCTAAGTTTTATTGGCATTTGTTCATGTTTTATTGCTGATCATTCATCAGTTAACAGATATTTATACACTCCATATTGGTCAAGTTATTTTAATTCACACTTCTGTCCCAGGCTGATGTCTTCTTGTCTTCTTGGTGCTGCAGCTTTCCTGCTTTAAAGGTGCTTTTCCACATTTATCAAGACCAAATGACATTCTTATATCATCTGAACAAGTTTTGACCATTTACAGTTGTGCTTTCACCTCCTCATCTGATTAACTATACAGTTTTAAATCATCCACAAAAATAAGATGAAAAGTCTTTACAGTTTGTTTGTTTTCTGGAAGTCAGATTGGAGCCATGACCTAATCTGTTAAGTAGACAGTTTAATGACAAAGCAGCAGCAATGACACATAGTCACCCTGGAATATCCCCCTTTGAATTTTTATCCCTGAAATAGTAATTTGTCCTTTATCATGGCTTATCTGCAGAGTGATTCACCACAGTTTCATGGTTGCTATAATGCAATTGATCAGTGTAGGGTGTATCTTATACATTTGTAAGCACTCTTTTATCCATGAATATGGGATACTGTCAGATGCGTTTTTGTAGTCTATCCATGCCATACTTAGATTCTTCCCCTTTTTACAGTTCTCAGTTATGACTTTAACAACAAATGATCCTTTGTTCCATATGAGTTTCGTTACCCTTTTGTTCTACTGCTATGACTGAGTTTTATAAATAACTAAAAGTCTGTCAGCACCAATTCCAGTGTATAGTTTATACATCATGGGAAGGCAAGTTATTGGCCTATATTTTTTAAGATAGCATGTTCTCTCTTAAGTTGGAGTATTGTTTTTCCTGTTGTTAATCAGGTTTGTGCCTGTCTGGGGTGCACGTATAAATAGTTCTTTCTCATGGCTAAATGTTTATGTGAAGATGTTAATACTTTTAGCCAGAAGTTAGGTATTGCATCTGGGCCTGGGGTTTTCCAGTTAGGAGCTTTTCTTAATTTTGTTTCAATTTCTCTGGTCATTACTTCATCCCATTTCATATCTTGTACATTTGAACTTCTTATTCTTTCTTTTACTTCTATCCATTCCTCTTTACTTGGTAGTATTTCAATTTATTTTGCCTTATTTCTCCATTCTCTATAAAACTTTTTTGAGTCATCATTAAATTGCTTATTTTGCACTTTTCCTTTATATTTATTTGCATATCTTTGAAGTTTTTCTGCCTGTGCTGATATTTTTAATTTATTATTTGCGATAGTGCACAATAGATCCTATTTTCTGATACTGCACATTGCTTTTATCATGTCTATCTTGATGAGTATTTTTGTTGATCTGTTCCCTCTTCTACATTCTTCTAAGTGACACTTTTTTGTCTTAATTACTTTATAGTTTTCTCTATTCAATATTTCCATGGCTGCATTTGATTTCTCCCCACCCTTTCCCTTACTACCTTGTGTTTTTGTGGAAAGACTTTACCTGTTTATTAATTTAGATAGATAGTAATATATCCTATTTACTACTGTTATATTGCATGAATTTCTGTGAACAGTACTAATTATTGTTTTCATTTGTTTTATCAAACTTTTAACTTTTTGGGTTTTATTGACTTTCTGTGGTGTATTTCTTTCATTGATCTTAACATGTCTGTGAATCTCTATTAAATCATGCAACTCTTCTCTTAGATCATTGTCTTCTAAACTGAGAGCACATTCTTTGTTCTTCATTCCCTATGAGCATTCAACAGAAAGTTCCAAAGCATCTTCCTGTGCCACATTCTCTTAGTTTCATCCTGTGTTATCTGTTGCTCTTTCATGTTGGAACTCACTAGCCTATCACTCCTCAACATTGACTGCATCAGAGTTGCCACAGTTTCCTGTTCCTTCCCTTACTGTGCAATTCCAACTGAACTTTTGTACTGGTTTCCTATGAAAGGCTCCAAAGTATCTTCACATAGCAAATGATATGTTTCTTGGTCCACTGATTTCTCCTTAATTTGGGGATCCATCAGTCTATTCTGCTGTGGTGTTATCAGAGTTAGATTTTCTACACTAAATCCTTCACTTTGCAGATAATACATAACTTCATTTTCTGTTTCTTTAACTTCTCAATTACTAATCCTTTTTTCTACTTTTCCTGTTTGTTTTCTTACTTTTTGTATTGTAAAATGTTCCATATCTTAATGTCTTTGCCCGTATTTGTCTTCAAATATCTTTGGTGCTGTTTTTTTGTATAGATTAGTTTTACTTTCTCCTTTGCATAAATATTGCACCATATTAAATCTCTTTTTCTTTTCCATGTCCATATTTCTTCTCCAGATGTCTCCTGCTCCTCTTGTTTCTCCTTACTTGGGGGACTTGTTGTTCCATCATAGGTTCATAGGTGCATAGGTTGGTACTAGGCAATCAGCTCTAGGGCCTAAACAAGCCTAGCCATAACAATTCCCTGGATATTCCCACAATATTTACTTCCCTGGACCCATGTCTAGCAGGATGAATGGTGTGATCCCCGGGGTGAATTTCTTATCTCCCATCCAATCGTCAAGGTTCCTTTTGAAGAGGGCCAAGGAGGAGCTCTGCTTGACATGCATGGGAAGTTTATTCCAGAGTATGGGGAGTCTCTGGGTCAGGAACCTATCCCTCCAGCATGTTTTGTTCATTGTGATGACAAGGTTTAGATTCCTGGAGTGTGTGGCTCTGAGAATTGGGATTTCTTTAAGTGGAGCATGTTCAACAGCTCAGGGTTTGACATGGCCTTGTATGTTAAGCACACAGAGTATAGCTGGAGTTTTTTTAGATGGTCAGCATATGGCATCTGCTTTAGGCCTGTGATTCCTTTAGTGAGTTATTTCTGCAGCCTTTCCAGCTGTTGCAGATGTCTTGTGAGGTACATACCAAAGGGGCGTTGTACTCTATAATGGGTCTAATGAGGGATTAGTACAGTGAGACAATGACCTCCTTTTTTCTGGATGAAAAGCCCTTAGTGATGAGGTGTGCCACATAGAAGGATTTCCTGACTATTGTGGTGATGTGGTTATTGAAGGTGAGACCACTGTTCACCTGTGTACCTAAGTCTCTCATCACACTTTCATTGTTTAGTGTACTGCCACCTATGTGGTAATTCATGGGTACATGTTTTTTCCCAAAAGGGATAACTATGCATTTCTTGGCATTAAGCTTGAGCCCATGGCTCTGGCACCAAGCATTTGCTTCTGTAAGGCCCTTTTGTAGAATATCCACATTGTTTGGGGATTCAATAATGGCTCCCAGTTTGGAGTCATCTGCGAACTTTGTTAGCCAGAGTCCCTTAATATTGGCCTGTACTTCAGAGAAGTAGATGCCAAATAAGAGCAGTTCCATGACTGAAACATGAGGTACTCCACTTGTCACTTGTCTGGAGTTGGATTTGGAGTCAGCTACTTTTACAGTCTGGGTTCTGTCAGTAAGCCAGCTGGCAACCCATCGAGTGATGTAGGGATTTTGTGCCCTGCTTAGTAAGTTTATCTATGATTCCAGAGTTGGGGATGGTGTCAAAGGCCTTGGCGAGGTCCAGATAGGCTGTGTTGTCCACCTTACCCTCATCCACAGCTCTGGAGACTGATTTGACAAAGTCAATCAGGTTCAGGAGACAAGATTGACCCTTCACGAACCCAAATTGGGTGGGGTCCAGTGTTTGAAGGTTGCCAATGTCTTTGTTTATAAGTTCCATGATAATGCATTCCATGCCCTTGCAGATCAGGCTCATCAGACTGATGGGATGGTAGTTCCCGGAATCCAAGGTGGATCCCCCCCTTGTGGAGTGGGATAACTGTAGCTGTGTGCCACTCAGTGGGCATGAAGCCTGAGGTGAGGCTATAAGTAAACACTTAGGTGAGGTTCCAGTTCATTTTGTAGTTCATGTAGTATACAACCCGGGATGTCATCTGGTTCCATGGATGCTGTATTCTTAGCTTTGGAGTGTGCCGTTTCTACCTGTGTGGCCATGATTACTGGAATTTGGCAATAATTTGGTATTGAGATGGGCCCTTTAGGGGGTGAGAGAGGGGTGAAGTTGGCACTAAATCGATCTGCCAGGATACTGGCAATATCCTTGGGATCAGTATATTTAATGCCATTCTGTTGTAGCTTAGAGCATATCAGTGCATTGCCATTTAGATTCTTGACATAACTATAGAATGCCTTGTGGTTGTCTTTGGAATCTTTGGCAATTTTATTTTCGTAACTAACTTTGGAGGATTTCATGAGTGATCTCAGCTTCTTACAGAGGCTGGTAAGGGAGTTTTTTGCATCCTGGGATTTCCCTTTTTTCTGCAACAGTTTCTTTCTCCTGTTTTATAGTTTGTTTATGGCAGTAGACCACCAGATTGGCTTCCTTTTTTTGCAGGAGAGCGTCTTGCTTTTATTTGGGATGGCACGATTCATGCACGAGTGGATGTGCTCATACAGTGCCTTAGTGTAGGAGTCAGCAGTCAAAGTTTCAGCTCCCATCTGCATGGGTGTCATGAAGTTTGTCACTTCTGACTTGAGTACCATGAAGTTGGCTTTAGAGAAGGTTTTACGGAGGTTTCCTTACTGGGGGGTGGGGGTGGGATTTGAATGTCAAGGGTGATTTGCTTATGGTCAAACCTGGCCAATGAGGGGGTGACCAGTGGTGTGGAGCATCTATCTCCCATGTTGGTAATGACCAGGTCTAGAATATTGGAGCCCCTATTGGGACAATGGATTAGTTGATCCAGGGCATTGGAATTTATGAATTCCAAGAACCTTTAGGAAAAGGTGTTGTTACCTGAGTAGTTTTCCCAGTTAATGGCAGGGTAGTTGAAATCACCCAGTATTAGGGTGTTTGGTTGTATCTTAATATTTTCCAGTATGTTTAGAAAGGTGTAATGAGAATCTTGGGGCATGGTAGGGGATCTGTAGCAAGCTACAATTTGGATTGCAGTCTTACCTAGTGTTAGTTGCACATGGAGAATTTCAGATGCATTGTGTTGTGCAACTAGCCTGGAGGTCAAATAACAAAAAAGCAAGCAGGCTGTAAATATTCCAAACCACACTATTTATTGTGAGTGCTTTCATCAGAGACAATGCTCCAACTACATCAGACAAAAGAAAAGACAACAATTAACCATTTTATATACTTACAAGTGGATGCAATTAAATCAATCACAAATTAACCATCAGTAAATTACATTCACTAATTCATGTAGGGTTAGAAAAACATCTAACTCCATTGTGGCAACAGTAAACAATTCAAATAATACAAAATATCTTCTCCATTTACAATATGTATACTTAAAACCATATACAAAACATATCAGAAACCTACACATAAATACATGCATATAATAAAAATATATACTTTAAAGATTAAAAATTAATAATGTGTAATACCCTTTCATCTAAAATACTAGGGGAGCTAAACCCATAGTTGATACAAGTGTGGGTAATTATAAAGTAAAAATTAAAACTTTTTACTCCTACATTTAAAAATGCAACTTATGTACATGAACATATATATATATATATATATATATATATGTGTGTGTGTGTGTGTGTGTGTGTGTGTGTGTGTGTGTGTGTGTGTGTGTGTGTGTGTGTGTGAATAAAAGACCAAAAAACATGGTCCAGTAGACAAGTATATATAAATGCAACCTTATGGTAAATATGACACTGACTGCAGGTAGGCAGACAAAGGCCAGTGTGACACTTACTGAAGGAAGGCATACAAAATATACTTAAACACTTAGAGAAACTGAAGTGCTGGTGCACAAGGTATAGGCACTATCTAGCAAGTGCTTTAAGCTTTAAAAGGCATTTGATTGATACATATTCAGAAGACGTGTTAATGGGTATGTTTCATGTTGCATCAATATGTGTTATTCTATACCTTATAACTACATGTTGCCCCTGTTTGTGGAGGATAGGGATGCTAAATCAGGAGTGAATTTGTGGTTACCCATCCATTTATCCAAATTACATTTGAATAGAATAAGAAAAGAGCTTTGCTCCTGGTTTTATGTAGAGAGGAAGACTGTTCTGTAAAAGTGATACACCCTGTAATACATACCTTTTATTAGTACAGTTAGTTATAAGGTCACTGTAACTCAAGAAAAAAAGACATATTCCCCCCATGCAACCCAGTGTTTGAGAACATTTCAATCATCTGAGAAAATCAGATGAGGTTACATGAACTAAATGATGAACTCTCAATGCAAATGAAATGATATGGCACATCAGGCCATTTTCAAGAATGTAGGATGTTGGGAGTGAAGCATCATGGGCCATATGATATTCACACACACACACACACACACACACACACACACACACACACACACACACACACACACACACACACACACATATGTATATACACACACACACACACACACACACACACACACACACACTTGTTTGTATCATTAATCCATGTAGTCTTCATAGGTGGAAAGAAAATTAATCAGATGGAGAATATGCAAATGCAAAGAAGTCAGTATCTGATACTTAGAAATGTACCAGTGACCCTAGAGCTGTGAAACATGAGTCTTAGTATTTGTGGATAAAACTGCTACACTGGGTGATCGTGTGCCATTACTTGGACACATATTTCTTACTGTGATGGTTATTCCAGTGCTTGTGGATCTCTGTCAGTGGTTTACCCTTTGACTCATATTTTGATTCACAACTCAGTAAAGCAATGCAAAACATAGCAGCCCCTAGCCAGAGCTTAATCATTGTCTTGCTACATTCCTGTATTATATACATTATCAGTAACCTCTTAATTCTTTATTTTGACTGGAAATGTTTGTGGTCTTTGAAATATTGATGAAACTCATAGCTGTGAATTGCTAAGTAAAATATCTATAGATCAGATGTCTGTTCTGGCAAGACTCAAAGCCACAGTCATTTTTTGAGTTTTCATCAGCTTGTGTGGATCACACATGTTCCTCTGAATCAGCACTTTTTCTTTACATTTCTAAAGTATCCTGTCCTCAAGCAGTTCCTTTAATGCAAGAGGAAATAAAAATACAAGAAACAAGTTGTGGGATGAAGACTGATGCTCTTTTGAACAGTTTTTGGAGCGTATACTGTACCCTTGCTTTAATGATGACAAAATGCCAGAATCTTGGACTTAAAATATTTTTGAGATTACTTCACTAAATGTTTCCAACCACAGCTTCTTTACTCTTTAATTTCATCAGTTTGAACTAAAACAGTTCTATGAGCACATTATTTCTATGAAAAATGACGAGAGAAAGGCATAACTTAAAATCACTCAACATTTTTATCTTTTTTTTTCCTGGAATGAAATAATTTATACTAGTTTTCTCCACTTACAGAACTTATTTAAAAGTGTAACACTTTGTTTCTTGTGTGTTACACTAAGTAACTTTTTAAATAGCACAGTAATAACTGTGATTTAATTCACGTCACTAACAAGAAATGTTTTTCCCCTATATTTTGTAAAGTCCTAGGGCAGAGAAAGGTATAAATAAATAAATAAATAAATAATGATAATAGCCCACTGTGGTTGGCACAGTGGTTCTGTGGTTTGCATTGTTGCATCACAGCAAGAGGTTCTCCAGTTCAATTCTCAGCTGGGGTGCCTTCTGTGCAGAGTCTGCATGTCCTCCTTCCGTTCATGTAGGTTTCCTCCAGGTGCTCCAGTTTCCTCCTGCATTACAAAGACATGCATCTGGAGTGCTTCTCCCAAGGGCTCTGCTGAAAATTGGCTCGTTCCAAGTTGGACTTTCCCAGTAAACAAATGCTAAATAATAAAGAAATGAATTTAAAAAAAAACTAAAGAGTGATGTCTGGAATATATCTACCAATATCAAGCTGACACTTGCTTTCCACAACAATCATGGATGGGACAAGGCAGCCTTGCTGTGTACAAATATGGCACCAAAATACAATACCTCTATAAGGTTTCCAGCAGGAGAGATGTTATCTATCTGCCTTTGATAGACTATACTAACAGTGGGTACTACTCTTGAAACCACTTACCTTAACAGGCAGCAGTCATTAAATATATTGATATTTATCTTAGCACTATAAACTGACTATCTAGAAACAAACATAATTAAATTGCTAACACTAATGTAGTCCTACTACTGAAGCTAAGGTCACTTTTGTTGGAGGACTTGTCCTTCTTGAGTTGTCTGAATAATTCTTGTGTATAATGAGGATAGCAAATCCATTTTGATGTAACAGGGTGTCTCATATTGTATTATATACTCTTGATTCATAATAACTTCCCAATGGTGATATTTTTGCAGTTTAAATTGTCTACTCACAAAACAATGCATTTATTCTTTTACTAATTTTAAGTGTGTGTGTGTGTGTGTGTGTG
The DNA here is from genome assembly GCF_019279795.1 of Protopterus annectens. Classification (NCBI taxonomy): domain Eukaryota; kingdom Metazoa; phylum Chordata; order Ceratodontiformes; family Protopteridae; genus Protopterus; species Protopterus annectens. The sequence continues at coordinate 635,412,935 of NC_056729.1, read as the reverse complement.
TGTGTGTGTGTGTGTGTGTGTGTGTGCACGTGTGTGTGTGTATGTGTTTGTCTTAGAAATTCCTCTCTGACTCACTTGCAGAACTTGACAAGTTTCTACCAAGTATGAAGCATTTTTAGTCTATTAAACTGTACCTGGGCTCCCCTCAGCTAAGCATATGAAAGGGTAAAATAACCAAACAATAGGTGGCTATGGTCTAGTAACCTATCAGTGAGCTCAGCTGCTCAACTGCTCAACCCAAGGGTGTAGATAGGCATACTCACTGTACTCAAGTCAGTACATATTTCTCTGAGCATTTCTAAGAAACCTTATAATTCAAAGAGCACAGAATATTTAGAACTGTCTGAACTACCGCACACTATACAATGCTATACAAAATATGCTTTCCTGAGAAGAATGCACCTCTAATGTTACCATTTTATGGTTGCAAATAGCAACAATTGAAAATAAGGTGCCCCTTTCTGGCATGCATGGAGTAGCATTTTGAGAGATGAATACATTTATAAACAATAGGTGGATGGTGGGGCAACAACATAAGGTCTGAGTATAAAAAAAAAATTCTGGCCTCACCCCTGCCTTGCAGGCATTTTGGCGATGTACCATACCCCTCCAACTTTATTGGCTACTGGTGCCTTTAAAGCTATTTTACCCCCTGTACTTCACCAATTTTCTGAGAAAATTCTTACTTCTTATTAACATTTTCATGTATTGATTTCATTTTTTGGCAAGGATGGTGGAATAACTGAGGAGATTAAAGTGAAAACAGTTGTCTGGCAGTGGAACATGTACTAGAGAGGTGAATGAATGCTGAGTGCTAAGGTGATGGCAGTATACAATAGACAAATCCACATTTAAGTCACAATTCCACAAATGGTGTAGAATAATCATTTAGTTGCAGTAATGTTATGAATGTCATGGAGAACTGAATGCTATTGGCAAGCAATGGAGACATTACAGTTAAGATGAAAGAAAGAAAAGGCAACAAGAATACAAATTCTATTTGCCAACACAGAAAAATGGTACAGAACATAAAAGAGAAAAGGGTACAGCAGTATTGAAAGGAATTGTTAGTTTAAATAAACAGAGAAGGAAGTTAAATAGAAACAGAAGACTTAGTAGGTAAGACAGAAAAGATAGATAGTATGGACCATGTAAGATGATACTAAGTGCAATTGTTGGTTAAGGAACAATAAATACAATTAATGTAGGAAGAGAAGAAGGAAAAAGTACAGAACATTAAGCTATTGCCTAAGGAAGTAGGTTTTTCATCTTTTGAAAATGAGTATTAAGTTGGGAGATTGTAATAAAGGGGAATAGAACACAAAGACAGCTAACACTAACATAACCTCTGAACCTCTAAACCTGAGAATAGGTTGGGTATCTAGTGTTATATATGGGAATAGCTAGTTAGAGTGATTTTTATGTCAAGTGGTATGCAGTTGCAAGATTGAATTCAGCCAGAATAAAGAAATGCTGAAGGTTAAACCATACCTGCTTCTCTGAATGTTATTCATTAAGACTCCTCATATGACATCACATTACAAATGGAGAAATATATGTCAAAACAAAGCAGATATGCAGAAGTGACAAACTATACTTACTTTTAAGAGTCTCTGAGTTTGAAGCAACATAATTATAATTCACAGTGGAAATACAGCTCAACTGCGACCACTTTGATTTCTTGATCAAGCATGACATTTTAAAGAAAATCCAGAAAGATTTAGATTGAATCATGGATTAATTGAAAAATCTGAAGATTCACAATATGATTCCTGCATGCAGCTTGTGTAGAAACTATGAAGATATCTGACTGTGTGATTTTCCTTGAAGAACAGAAAGCTAGACAACAACACTTACAGAAATATTTAATAATTATTATCTGTCCAGAAATAATTTTCCATCTATTAAACATTTATTCTTCACAAGAACAAAATGTATTACAAAGACCATAAATGATCATGTTATTAGGTTAGAAAACAAAGCCAAATTCTTTGAATTTTGTGTGCTGCATGATTCACTAGTAATAGAGAATAATTTGTTATATAACCTTTAGAGTAATAAGAGATCAGGTTTTGAGAGCAATAGAATGGATCTTATCAAATGCTGCAGATATCTGCAGAACAAGTGAAATTACTAGTGCAGAAATAAAATATTTAACTATGAAAACTAATGAGCATAACATATCATATTACTCAAATAATATGATGAAATGAAAAATGAGGACAGCCTGTGGTGTAACAGTAATGGATATGAAAAAGTAAGTGATTTTGCTACCCAATAGGGAGACAGTATTGCTCATCATTTATTTAAAGTAGTATGGGTAACTGTAATCATTAGAATATACATTGTCCATCAGTACACATAATCTGTGTTAGAAATGACCATTTTGCAAAGATATGTAAAAGCAAAAATTAGTGTTTCAAAAGAATTGTGTATTGCTAAACAGAAATATGAAACTGAACAGTGCCAACACACAAAGGTGATTGGTCACAATGATGTGAACTTGAATCAATGCAAACTTAAAGTACATCTGTAACAAAAATTATAAGGTGCATACCTGTGTTCATGGTTCAAGGTATGTTTGTATTCAGGACAGAGACCATGTTAAAATGCAGACTCCAACATTTACAGTATACATTAAATGGCCAACCATAGAAGGTTTACAGTCAAAATGTCGACATTTACATGCATGACAGCCTCCTCCACGAACATGATAGGAGCAAAAGTCGGAATGTTGACGTTCATGTGTACATCCTTTTAGGACGTACACAGGGCAGAGACTAAAAGCATGGTTGTCAATAGGAGATTTACACATTAAGATCGACAGAAATTGTTGACTTTGTTGCGTTGACCATACAACCTAATTAATATGTATGAGTCGATGTTATTTGTCACGGAACTCACAGTTCGCATAAGTGATTTTCGTGTTTTTGATAGTAAACCACCATAGAATCTAGTGACCTTTTAAATGTTTTCATACAGTATGAGTTATGTTTATGAAATGGGAATTTATTCTTTTAATAAGCAATGCTGTAAGAAATTCATTTGAAACATCTTACAGTTGTACAAGAACCAAGTTGATAACAAAGATTACTATCTCATAACAATCTTTCAGAATAATTTAACTTTTAACCCAGCAAAATCCTTAACTCTTCATTGTGTAAAGCTTTGAACCATAAGCATAATCTGTCTGTAGTAAATGGAAATAATCCCAAGAGTTGAAGTCTGTCAGAATAGTTAAGATTTTGAATATCACATAGGTGTCTAATAAATTTTCTTTGTATTCCATTGAGGATAATTAAATCACCATTAGAATAGGAGCAAAACATCAAAATTGATTTAATAATTGACCTAATATGAGTTAGAAATAATTTTGAAAGTAAAGCAGAAGGCACAGATTGGAAACATCTGCAATTTCACTACATACTTTGAGGGCTTTATCTTTGACAATGAAACATTGTCTTTAGATAAGAAAGCACTTCCAGTAGAAGTATTCCAGAATAAAATGTCTTGGTTGATCTTTAGGGGTCCAAAAGACACATAATCCAATTTACTGAAGTTGATATTAAACCCTTTCATATTCAGCCATTTTACTATGCTGATTAATTAACATATAATCAGTGTCATTAGTAACAGCAGATCCTAACTTGATCTCATCTGTGTATCTGACAATCCAAATATTTCTATGTGTAGACAGAAAGGAAAATATACTGAAAAATGAGGGGCATCTGAGTGAATAATGGCTGCTAATCATTAGGTTAAATTGCCTGTTAGAAAGCCACAAATTAATCTAGTTAATATAAAGGCTTCAAAACGAAGTTTCATTATATGTTTTATAATAACTGACTGTCATATACTATTCAGTGCTTTGGAGACATCTAAATATACTACAATAATACCCAGTCCATTATCCACAGCTGTACTAACATGATCACAAAAACTGATTAGGCAGGTTGCTGTAGAATGATTTTTTTCATAAAACCATGCTGATAAATATTGAATACAGCACCATGCCCGAGATTATCCTTAAGTAATTTTAAAATTTACTTTTCAAAATATTTTCTGAAAAAGGATGTTAGACTTATTAGGCAGCAATTGTTCACAACACATTAACTCCCATTTTTATAAATTGTAATGATGTTAGCATTTATCCATGAAGGGGGAATAATGTTTTTTGCAAGACATTGTTAATGATGATAATTAGTCAGTTAATCATATTCAGCATAAATGTTTAAATAATATGTCAGGTCTGTTGTCTGGCCTACTGCCACTGTTGCATTTTATTTGCCTTAAGGAAGCCTCAGCCATGTGTTTGGTAAGGACAAATTAAACCACCTGAATTATGATGGGTGTTATCTTGATTAGTAAATGAGTGCAAGATGAACAGATTAACAGGAAAAACAGAGGCTGGAAGACTGGAATTGTTAACCAGGTCAGGTAAATGCTTGGAGAAACATTAGACATTTCATTAGTATTGCCAATTAAAGTGCAATGTTTATAAAAGGGACATGTATGGGTATAACAGTCTTGAGCAAAGTTCATATAATTAATAACTATAGAACATTTTAAGATTCTTTTGTGACAAACAAGTCTTTCCTCATAATTTGCCTTATGTTCATGAATTGCAAATTTCAATTTTTACAAGTTGCATTAAATCAAGTTTTTGTGGCGTAGTTTGATATTTTAATATAGTTTATACTTCCTTTGTGGTTCTTCTTTATGCAGTTGCTGATATGTTTATATCATCAAACAGGAGTGGCTATACAAGGAATGGCTCTTCTAGTTATGTTACAGCTGTTTAACAAAGAGGTACATTGTGATTCCAAATGGTCCCAGTAACACAAAGGATCAGAATAACAACTTTCCAACCAAGAATCAAGATTAAACTCAAAATTTAGATGGTTTGTTTCTGGGGATGAGAAATTATAATGAAACATTAGTGCTTTATTTTTGGCCCTGTTATAAAAAAAGAGATGCAAAAATGCAAGAAAGAAAACCAGTATGGTCAGATTTACCTAGTGGACATATGGGGTGATCTTGGAAATGCAGTTGCCATAATTAGTAATCAACAATTCCAAAATATTGTTATTACATGTGGGAAAACTAATTAATTGAGACAAATTGTGCAAGGAAAGCATATCTAAATGTTCCCAATCAAAGAATGAATAACTGTTGCCAACTGTCCAGGTTATGTGTGAGTAATTAAAGTCACCTAGTAAATATTATTTTCTAAAATATTACCCAGAGCATGATGGGATGTTATTTGGTACTTTAGATTATGTCTATGCCCTCTATAATAAGAAATTAGTTTTATAGACTGACTACTCTTCTAAGGTGCAAATTAAACATGATGATCTCAAAGTTGTTATTACAAGTTTCTAACTTGGTTGAAACTGAATCGTGTGCAAAAATAACAGCACTATCCCCTGAGGTGTTAGTTCTTAGGCACTTATATTTTTTTGAAACTTGGGATATTAATGCTGTGACACTGCCATGCTTTGGTAATAACCACAACTTTGAAGTCATATAAATGAACAAGAAGTTGTCTTGCTTTCTTATTTAGAATTGCGGCATTTGCATAACAAAAAAAAATTATACTGCACTGCTTTTTTCTGTTATTCCATTGCACTTCTGTTGGCCATAGTATAGATTTGATTCAGACCAGCTGAAATCAGTTCTGTTTGTGGACTGAACAATAAAAATCAGGACATCTTTTTTTGGAGAACCTCCCTTGCACCCTCATGGCAGGAGCATACAGTAGGACTATCTAATTGCAGGTTATTGGTTCAGGGCTCAGTTTGAGATATTTCATTGGTGCAGGGCTCAGTTTGAGCTATTTCATTGGTGCAGGGCTCTGTTTGAGCTTTTTCATTGGTTTCTTTGTATTAACTGCTTTGCTCTTGCTTGTGCATAGAGAATGGGTAACTCCTGGTGGTTATAGATGCAAAAGCACCAATATAAGTGTGATGTCCGGTTAGTGTCCCACCAAACTGCCACCAATATGTGATATCCCCTAGTATCCTTGGTCAATACCTAAGGAACTTTAATCCTCACTACTGACTCCAGTGTGAGATTGTCACTTAAACAGGAGTAATATTTCACAATTACCCCTAAGAGCACAACAGGAACACACTCTATAACTGGGGATTGGACTGTATACTTCTGTCCACCCCTAATGTAACTCCTTATTACACACTCCAGTGCAATGTGCCTCAGTTTAAGACCTCTGATACACTCACACTTAAATAAATTAAATCTCATACATCCAAACACTTCTGGGAAAGCCTGACTCAGATTTCTAGCTATGTCTCTTCCCCCAAATGATACGGTAAAATGCTGCCACCAATCAGAGCATCTACATGCCCTTTCAAAGGGGTGTCCAATTATTATAATTAGATATCAAAACAAATGGTAGCATATGGCCAAAAGCAGCCAGGCTTTTGGAGTGGCCCAGGAATTATCAACACAGGTATAAGCACTCTCAAATCACTAAAGAATACACTAATTGGCCAGCCACAATGTAAGGTAATAAAAATATTTAATAATGAGCAAAATAATTAAAAATATAAAATAGTAATTTCAATAAACAAACAGAATTCAGTCACCAGGAAAATAAAATTAATGCTTAAGGATAGAAATTCAACATTTAGAAAAACTCTGACTAATCAGCTATAATTTACTATCTAACTGAAGAACACTGTCCCTGATCTAAACTAAATATTACAGCTGAGCAAAGGCAGGCTTACATTTCTTGGTGAGTCCTTTGGGCATCAACTATTGTACTGCTCAGTACAATAACACAACTGTGAACAGAACTCATCTGTGAACTGAACCATGAACTGAACTGAACACAATTGTACAAACTGTGTTTAGCAAGCTCTTTTATAAACTAGGTCAACTGTCTTAACTGTTCCAGTTCTTATTTTCATTTCACTCTTTGAAAATCAACAAACAGCTATTTTGAAAGTTCCGCCCTGTTCTGAAAGTAAACATGGAGCAACTGGAAACATTCCAATGACAGCTGACTCTGACAACCCAAATATTTCTATGTGTAGACAGAAAGGAAAATATCATGCTGAAAAGTGAGGGGTATCTGAGTGAATAATGGCTGCTAATCATTAGGTTAAATTGCCTGTTAGAAAGGTTCGTGTTAATCTAGTTAATATAAAGATTTCAAAAAAAAAAGTTTTATCATGTGTTTTATAATAACTGACTGTCATATACTATTCAGTACTTTGGAGAGATCTAAATATACTGCATTTAGAATCTCCTTTACAAACATGCACAGTTAGACATGTAAAAGAACACTGTTCAACTTTTAAAACATCTCATACAAACAGAGTATTAATCAACATACAAGAACTTATTTACAATACCATAGCTAGTCATGCTGGCATATATCACACAGGTCAATCTGAAATCAGCCAGACATGCTAGCACAGATGACAGTGTCTAGTTTCTTCACAAGAAGTATTTTCTCTTAGAAATGGCTGTATCTAGCAGAACAGTTCTTGAATAGCTCTCAGCTGTTCAGTGAACCAACCAGCAGAGATTCTACCTCTTACCTATCAACATTAGACCCTATAGATCCCCCTCTTTTATAGACCTCCTGCTGTACACCCCATAGGATAGTCACCCCAAAATAGCTCCCTGTGTGATACTCCCATCTTTTTCTCCTTATATGCTCAGATACCAGGTTCAGACCTTGCATTATGGACTGTCACTTTCCTTTTGTTTCTCCTGCCAGCCTGGTGGACATGTTTTTTTGAGACAGTGTAGCAACTGCCTCATGTACACTGACAACCCCTTATTCCTAAATTACTCAAGTAAAATTTGCAAGAGATGCTCCTACACTAAGAATCTGGAATCACTGCTCTCTCACGCCCAGGACAGCAACACTAAATAAGTTGTCAGCTCACACACTCCTTTTCGTAATGCACACCCAACACATAAAACTTCATAGGCAGAGGTACTCTCTAGAAACCTACCTAAACACAAGACACCTCTAAAACATAAACATGCTATGCCTAACACAATACCAAAAGCACTCAATAAACACAAAAACACTAGCACCTGTGTCTCACCAGATAAAACCTTAAGGCAATGCACAACTATTCCAAATGTTAGTTATATGTGACTCTATAGTGAGATTATACAGATGCCTCACTCACCAGTTTGAACAAGGAGATGGTTACAGCAGCTGCCGGTCTGGTGCAAGGATTCACCAGATCACACATGCACTCAAATCTCTCAGCAACAAGTACTGTTATGACTCTGTCATAGCTCTGAGCTACAGCTCAATGGCATTAAATATACAGAACCAACTGATATTGTCAACATCCTGGCAGATAGGTTCAGTGCTAACTTTACCCCCCTCTCATTACCTAAAGGGCCCATCTCTACACCAGAAAAATGCAAAGTTCCTGTAATCACGGCTGCACAGGTAAAAAACACACTCTCCAAAGCCAAGAACACAGCATCCATGGGACCTGACAACATCCCAGGCTGCATTCTACATGAACTACAGAACAAACTGGCACCACACCTAAGTACCATGTAATCATAGCCTCACCTCAGGCTTTTTGCCCACTGAATGGCACACAGTGATGGTTATCCCACACCACAAAGGGGGAACCACCATGTACCCCAGGAACTACTGCCCCATTAGCCTGATGAGCCTGGTCTGCAAAGCTATGGAAGCTATCATCATGGAACTTATAAACAGTGATATTGGTAATCTCCAAACTCTGGACCCCACCCAGTTCAGGTTTGTAAAAGGCAGATCACATCTCCTAAACCTGATAGGCTTCTTTGAAGCGGTCACCAAAACTGTAGATGAGTGTAAGGTGGTTCAGACAGCCTAGCTAGATCTCGCCAAGGTTTTCCATCTCCCATGCTGGAATTATAGATAAACTCACTAAACTAGGTATAAATCCCTATGTCACAAGGTGGGTTGCCAACTAGCTCACTGACAGAACCCACACTGTGAAAGTAGCAGACTCCAAATCCAACTTCAGACCAGTGACAAGTGGAGTACCAGAGCACCACAGGGTTCAGTCCCAGGTCCTCTCCTGTTTGGTATCTAATTCTTTGAAGTACAGGCTAACACAGAAGGTCTTTAGCTAATGAAGTTTGCAGATGACTGCAAACTAGGAGCCATAATCAAAACTCCTAATGATGTGGACATCCTACAAAAGGGCCTCACTGAGACAGATACCTGGTGTCGAAGCCATGGTCTCAAGCTCAATGCCAAAAAGTGCATTGTCATCCCTTTTGGTAAAAACTCTGCACCCATGAACTACCACATAGGAGGTAGTCTACTTAACACCAAAAATGTGATGAGACCTTGGGGCACAGGTGGACAGTAGTCTCTCCTTTGATAATCACATCACCACAGTAGTAAGGAAATCCTTCTATGTGGCACACTTCATCACAAAATTTTTCTCATCCAGGAAAAAAGAGGTCATTGTTCCCCTCTACTCATCACTCATTAGACCTATTATAGAGTACAATGCCCTTTTTGGTAAGTACCTCACAGGAAATCTACAACAGCTGGAAAGGCTGCAGAAATACCTCACAAAGAGGATTACTGGTCTGAAACAGTTGCCCTATGCAGACCATTTAAAAAAACTCCAGCTTTACTCCATTGCATATCACCTACTCAGAGACGATCTTTGCCTAACATACAAAGCTATGTCAAACCCAGAACTGTTGGACATGCTCCACTTAATGAAATCCCAATCCCTCCGAGCTACATGCTCTGGGGACCTAAACCTTGTCACCACAATAAACAGAACATGCTGGTGGGATATATTCCTGTCCCAGAGGCTTCCCATACTCTTGAACAAACTACATATCTATATAAAACAAAGCTTCTCATTAGCACTCTTCAAGAAAAATCTTGATGATTGGATGGAAGATAGGAAATTCACTCCTGGGATCACTTCTGTGGCTCTGCTTGACAGGGGCACAGGAAAACAATTTTCTTGGGTGGTGAAAGCCAGGGTACCTTTTGGCTAGGCTTATAAAGGCCCTAGGGCCAATAGCCTAGTACCTACCTATGAGCCTATGAACTTATGTTAGTGTGAATGACTTGAGATGTATCTCTCTGGACTATATGAAGAGAGACATGATTGAATTCTCTGAATATGTGTCCCAGGTAGGCATGTCTCTAGCTTTGATCAGCATTTTACCCTTGTCTAGGATGATACCACGATGTTGTTTATCTTTCGACTTTTCCCGGTAAGGGATCGCCACAGCTGAACTCCGGTCTGCTAATGATTGGCAGTAGATTTTTATGAAAAGCCGAGGTGCCAGCTCGACGCTCAACCTTCAGCAAAGGCACACCCATTTACGCACGCATGTCTTTTGAATGCTACCCAACTACGGGGAGGACATGCAGACTCCACACAGAAGGCACTTCCAAGCCCAGCCAAGAATTGAACGGGAGAACCTCTTGCTGTGAGGTAACAATGCTACCGCCATACTACCGCAGCTTCAGAATGATACCACAGTATCAACAGGAAATGATTGACTTCAATAATTGGCTTAGTTTCTGGTGACATTCTAAGGGGATCCATTTCCTGCCATCCTGGGATGACATGGTGGATAGATTATGCTGCTTTGCCAGAGATGGTCTTCACCTGGCACCTCTAGGCTTTTGGTTTCTGGCCAAGGCACTTTACTCCCCCATATTGCCTCTTTTAGGCATGGTCACAACAACAAAATTCCTGATATGAAAATATCATATACAAAGAAACTAAGGGTCATGCTGCTAAATGCTAGGAGCTTAAATCAGAAATTGCACTCTCTGGAAGCACTCCTGTCCCTGGAAGATGTTGATGTCTATGCAGTCACAGAAACCTGGCTCATGGTTGTAGAAAGTACCCCGGCCTTGAAAGGCTACAATGCCTTCAACACTTTCAGATCGCAAATTGAAGGTGTAAAAATCAAACGAGGTGTAATATCTACCTTCATTAAAGATAATTATACCTCTAGACTGGTTAGACAAGAAAACTCTATGGAGTTACTCCAAGTCCAAATTATCATGGGTAAGACCTCCCTTCAGGTCATCATCAGTTATTAGTCCCCTTCAATGAACCAAGATGCTCACACAGCTTATTTAGACCTACTTGGGACAATTAAGATACAACCTAACACCCAAGTCATGGGTAACTTTAACTATCCTTCCATTAATTGGGAAACCTATATGAGCCCAAACTCACTCACTTAAAAGTTCATGGACTTTGCTAACTCAAATGCCCTGGAACAAATAGTGCACAGTCCTACACAGAGCTCCAGTATTCTAGACCTGGTCCTCAACAATATGAGTAACCAATGGAATGCCTCAAGTGTAGGGCCCACACTGGTTAAATCTGACCATAAATCAGTCATTTTTGAACTAGCAATAACACCAAAACTATACTGTCAGACCTAAAATACTTTGTAATGACTAAACAATGTTTTGTAAACAGTTTACCACCAGAGTAATTTAAATGGAGATCCTCGAGGAAGAGAATTCTGGATGATGAAAGGAAGCTTCCCAATGTGAGATTAACATCATATTGTTCTATACAGAAAAATAAATCAGCTGTTTGTCAAACAAAATAATCTTTACAAATTGATAGTCTGAAGGGAACATTTCTCTAAAACAGATTATTACATTATGTTCAAAATGGATTTTACATATTGTACAAACTGCATTATGTAAATGAAATAGTGGCATCCCATAGAGATTATTCACACCTGCATGAGTAACTAAAGAATCAAATGATCATTGATTCGTTATGTTTAACATGTTCTTTAGCATGTTAGAGATCTCAATCAATTCTAGGTCTCCCAGACTAGAGACTGTAATTTTTGACTTGCCAACAGAATAAATATGTCAGCTTGATTTCTTAAGTATGGAATTCCCAAGAATAAGTACTGCATATCCATTTATCAAATGAGGTCAGTGTCCAGACAGTCCTATGTCTTGACTGGAGTGAAATTGCAAGTGATAGAACTACCTCCCACTGGCCTTCTCTTAAGTTTCCTGGGCCCTTCATTCTGACTGTCATTACTACTCTGTATTTGTCTTTTTGTCCCCCTCTCCTGATTTGTAAACATATTGCCTATATGTAAACTTTCAGACATCATAACTTGATTGGTATTTATAACATTTTCAGTGAGGTTACTAAAGTTACTAGGAACTGTGCATACATACGAATATTTCAGGCATAGGTAATAATGCCCCACTAGCTTGCCAGTCATTACCATAATAAGTGTCCAAGTTGTTTTTTTTTTTTTTTTTGAAAATATCTAAACTACTGCTTGCTTAATATAATTTTTTAGTCAATGTCATGTATCAGCTTCTCTCTCAGAGAACCAATTATTGTATCTCTCATTTCTATATAATCTTGTACATAGGTAGCCCAATGATTCTCTACTGCTGTTTGATAATCCCAAACACTCCCAGAGAACGTTGTCTCTAAATGCTCTGTATTCCTAAATAACATATCCTTTTTAAATATCTATATGAGATACTGTACAAATGCAGATATTTACTCTGCCATTATAGTTTAAATTTTCACATCCCTTTATGCCCTTGATATATTTCTGCAGTATTCTTTCTAATTTACTTATGCTTGTTTTTTATAAAGTTTCCATAGTGTTATTCCATACTATAGTTTGGGTCTGATACAACCTGCAATGATTTTATTATTTTTTGATTTCCTAGACATACATCTTTTTATTATGCCTACAGTTTTGTAGCTATCGTTAACCAATTGGTTAATATAATTAGAAAAACTCAGAGCTGCATCTATCCATATACCCAGGTCCTTAAATGAATCTACAGTTTCAATTACTGTGTGTTATATTAAATGTTCACCGTTCAGTCTATGTCTTCCAAATTGTATAGTTTTAGTTTTTCATGTGTTTATCTGCATAGTATTCTCAACTGCCCAAAAGGTCAGTTTAGTCAACTTCCTTTGAAGACATGCTCTATCTGTAACACATGTAATCTGTTTACCCATTTTCAAAAAATCTGCATACAGACTATCGAACACCTCAGATGAATAAGATATTTCTGAATGATACAACATAAACAAGTATGGGCTTAGGACAGACCCATGTAGGACACCCTGACTGAAACCTAGAATTTCAGCTGTTCATTTGGAGTATGACATTTGCCATGTCCTATTTGTTTGTCATGCAGCTATCCACTGTACCAAGATTACATCATCACCTAGTTGTTATAATTTATTGAAGTGTTTTCTGCATGACCCTGTCAAAGGCTGAAGTTATATCTATATAAATTAAATCACAACACAATATTTTCATTTATAGTTATCATATTATTTTTATACAGCATCATCACAGAGGTGGTTATATATCTATTTTCAACATATGCATGCTGATATATGGTTTCAAGTTCGAACCTTTCCATTTCTGACAATAATGTATCCAAAAATAACTAACTCCAGTATTTTTTCCACAGCAAGAAAGTTAACCTATGAGGCTATATGACTGAGTTTGCCCTATTTTCCCTTCCCTTAAAGATAGGTTTAACAAGTACATACTTCTGATCTTGAGAACCCTATTCATGCTTAAATGACCTAAGCAATAGCAGACAAAATGGCAGTGCAAGTTCCTGCTGATGTGTTCTTGGGTCATTATTATTAATTCAGTCAACTCCCTGTGTTTTGTGTGGGTGCAGGTTAAGTAATTTACTCTCAGTATCTAAAGTACCTGGATTATATTAGGACAATTTATCACTGCTTGGAGAAGACAAACCCCGGGATTCATGAAGCTTGGCGCAAGGATGACGTTAGCTTTGCACCGATCATGCAGTGTAGAGATGGTGCAGCAGCACCATATGCATATTAATGAAGATGTTTTGCCGCAACGTCCACGTGCACAGGAAACGTGTGCGAGTGCAGGGGGCATGTCTAAGCACTGCACGGAGGCGTGAACATGTCGGCTGCAGATGCGCAACCTAAAATGCTGACTAGTACAGCCTGCCTCTAATAGTAATCACTCCTGTCAATGTCCGTGGATACTCAAATGTATGCAAAGCATACAAGACAGTTTCATGAACACCAAAATAAAAAGTAAACATAAAGGCACGTAGCTGAATATTGAGCCCCTGTCCCTCGAACAAATGACATTTAAAACTCCGTGCCCGTATTCCATTGTAGTGTTGTTTGTTACACCAAGAGGAAGTGAAATGCAGCATGTTTGTGTGCCACTGCCCTTTGCTAAGCCTAGCCCAATGGTTAGGGTTATCACCTGTCCCACTTTGTGAGGGACAGTCCCTCTCTGGGAAGTTGTGTCCTTACCAAAAATATTAAAAATGGCAAATGTCCTACAATTGTAAGACATAATTATGTCCCATATTTTATGTAATAGTTCCATAAAATAGTTATTTCTGTATCTAAAATACCTAAATGTTACAAGAAACAGAATAAGCAACAATAAATGTAAAGAAAGTGGAGGAACCAAAAGTGTCCAAAAATATAAATATATAAATAGAAAAAAGATACCTCGGCTGGAGATAAAAACACTTTAGTACAAATGAAAATAACAAAAAGGTAAGTGCTTTTGAGGTAACCCTCTTCTTCAGACCTAAATACAAACTGATAAAAATCCTGGATTTAAATACAAGCACTGACCAATAAAAACAAGGCTTAGGAATATATCAGAAAAAAATAATTAATTAATTAATTTGGTAAACCTCTTCTGTTCAAAAGAGGTTTTAAAGACACAGAGCTATTGAGGCCAGGTGGAAAATATGCCTTGAAATCCACAATCCATCTTAATTCAACATATTCTGTCTCATTTTTAATGTCCCCTTCATGCAAACTGACATTCACTTTCTGCAAAACTAAAAATTTAAAATTATGCTGTGTATCATAATCAATTACATGCTTAGCTAGTGCATTCATGCATTTGCTGTTACGTATGTCATTGAGATGTTCCAAAATTCTTTCTTTTAACATGCGATTAGTCTTGCCTATGTAAAATGCACTACATAAATTACACTTTGCTAAATAAACAATGTTTCTTGTGGGACAATCAGCATAAAAAGAAAACTCTATAGGCTTATCATTTAGTGGATGTCTAACCATCCAAGCAGACCATATATAGGCCCAAACTTTGCAGGTTATATAGGGGTGGGTACCTCTACGCTGTGAGTTAAACCTCACACATATATTATGGTGCTTGTAACATAACCTTTGTTTCAAGTTTCTATTATTCTTGAAGCTAAAGCTCGGATTAATTCCCAGTACCTGGCAAATACTTGGATTAGTCAACAAAACAGACCAATTCTTTTTAACAATATCACATACTACATTGACATTCTTAGAATAAGTCAAACACAACCTATTCACAGGTTGATTAACTTTCCTTCCTGCACTTTGTACTTCAACTTGACAGCTATTAAAAAATTAGGGCTTGGTTTTACAGATATCAGAGGAATTAACCTCCTTTATTGCACTATCTATGTCAAACTTCTTGTATACTCTATCTAGGAGATCTGATGTAAGGCCCTGGACTGCAGCAGTGTAGTCAGCCCTATCAGTGTGAAGTCTCTTACAGCGTAGCACTTGATTCTTGACTACATTTTTCATAATATGCCTGGGATGCATGCTGGAGTGATGGAGAATGTTATTCTTCCTACAATTTTTCCTGTGCATTTTAGCAGATACATCACCTAATATGCTCTTACTAACAAGAACATCCAGAAAGTCCAGTTTTTCTTTTGAAAATTTAAGTGAGAAGGAGACATAAGATGTAGTATTCTCATGGACGTTAACAAAACTGCCTAAATCTTGCTCATTTCCATGCCAAGTAAAAAAGATGTCATCCACAAAACGCTTGTAAAAAGTAATGTGTTGTTTGAACATGTCAGAAACAAATACCATATCCTTCTCCCATTGGACCAGCACAATGCTGGCATATGTGTTAGCACACGCTGTGCCCATAGCAACTCCTACTTTCTGAAGGAAGAATTCATTCTCAAATAGAAAAACATTGTTCTCTAATATCAAATCAAGTAATGCACAAATCATATTCACTTTAATATTAGAAAACTCACTTTCTTTGTTTAGAAAGCTTCTAACATTCTCTACTCCCTCTTCATTAAGAATGACTGTAAATAATGAATTCACATCCAAAGTTACAAAAATAACTTCATTGATAGATATATCCTGTCTAGACTCAGCCCAAAGAAACAGATGCTCCAGAAATTGCTTACTGTCCTTTAGGACAGTACGTATTTTGTTCAAAACACATCTTAGCTGTTTTTCAACATAGATTGACATAGGTTCTGTAAGTCTGCCCCTTCCTGAAACAATGGGTCTAAGCGGGGGATTTAATTGATCTTTGTGCACTTTCCGCAAACCATAAATAACTGGTATGGTAGGATGCTCTACTCTATAGTAGGTGTACAAAGAATAATCAATCTGCTAAGAAGTCTACTGATGATACCATTTATCTGGAATTTTTGTAAGTTTATATATACATTGACATCATGTAGCATTTTGTGCATTCTATCCAAGTAGTCCATTGTATCAAGGACAACTATCCCACCACCCTTGTCAGCTGGTCTAATAATCAAGTGATCTGCCTTAGTCAAAGTATGCAGGGCTTACTTTTTTATGCTGATTCTTCCACAAGAAACATTGTTTATTTAGCAAAGTGTAATTTATGTAGTGCATTTTACATAGGCAAGACTAATTGCATGTTAAAAGAAAGAATTTTGGAACATCTCAATGACATACATAACAGCAAATGCACGAATGCACTAGCTACGCATGTAATTGATTATGATACACAGCATAATTTAAAATTTTTAGTTTTGCAGAAAGTGAATGTCAGTTTGCTTGAAGGGGACATTAAAAATTAGACAGAATATGTTGAATTAAGATGGATTGTGGATTTCAAGGCATATTTTCCACCTGGCCTCAATAGCGCTGTGCCTTTAAAACCTCTTTTGAAGAGAAGAGGTTTACCATATTAATTAATTAATTCATTCATTCATTTTTATGATGCATTTCTAAGCCTTGTTTTTATTGGTCAGTGCTTGTATTTAAATCCAGGATTTTTATCAATTTGTATTTAGGTCTGAAGAAGAGGGTTAACTCAAAAGCGCTTACCTTTCTGTTAGTTTTATTTGTATATTAGTGTTTTTATCTCCAGCTGAAGTGTCTTTTTTCTGTTTATACATTTATATTTTTGGACACTTTTGGTTCCTCCACCTTTTTTGCTTTTATATTTGGATATATATTTTTGTCTGTCTGGTGGAACCTTGGCTTTGAGTACAATCTGGTTGTTATGGATTCGGCCCTGAATAGGGAGTTTTGCAAAAATATGGAGAGAACAGCACTGACTGAAGAGTCTGCAACTGGCTCTACTGGGAACTCAGTGAACCCTTTACTCTGCATTTCCCTCAATGAAAGAAATATTAATCTCAATAGCATTGATCTGAATGAGATGGCTAATTTTAGAGATACACTGAAGGAACTGGATAATACACTGTTTAAACACAAGTGCCTCTTGTGGCAGTGGTATCACTTTGAGGCTGCTATTTTCCACAAAGTGGTACCAAGAGGGCTTAGGGTGCATAAAATGCCCTCATATGGAGATAAATACCCAGAATTGCTAAAGAGATGGCAGACTCTTAATTTACATTTAAGCATGGATTATATGTTGCTACTGAATGAATTCTTCTCTTCTGAGGAGAATTCTTTAGCGTCTGATATCAATAGGCTGACAAGTTTGTTAGTGGACACTTATAAAGATGATGCCTGCACTCAACATCTTGATGATGTATTCCTTAATGTCTCCCTCTATAAGAGGAGACTTGAGAAAGAAAAAACTAAGAAACTGTGTAGGGACTTTGCCAATTTTCAGGCAGAAAATGTCTTTTCCTGGCCTAGAACATATAGACCAATCGACGTTCGCACTGACTCCATGGAGGCGGGACAACAGGCAAATGCTTCTAATGGTGTTAATAGTAGAGGCATGCCCCCTAGGGAACAACATAGTCGCAAAAACAACGTTAGCAACATAGCTTCCAAGAGTTTCGTACAATACAGTCTGCCACCTAACTTTGGACTAGTTGCTGCAGAATCTCTACCTCATGCTGGGGATGCTAATATCACCTTCAAACAAGGTACTACACTCTCTAATTTTCATGTAACTGACTCTAATATGCCGTGTGCATTTCGCTCGGCCAGTACTGCTTTGATTTCTCATGCTGTTTCTTCTACAACCAACAAACCAGCTTGCAGCATAGCTTCTCCCTCTCAGACTGCTGTCAATAAGTTCATAGAGGGAAATGCGACTGTTTCGCAAACTGAAAGTGCTTTTAGTGATTTGAACGAAGGTAATTTTAACACTAGAAATAACGCAACTTCTGCTAATGGTGACAATGAATGAGCGATGTCCTCACCTTCTTTTGAGAAAGCAATTGGACTTTTGGGAGATAATGACTCCGTTTTGACATCTGATAAGTCTAGTAGTAATGTAAATAATGTTTTTGGCACTAGAAATGTTGATGTTCATGCTAATGCAGCAGTGCATTGCATTGATAGGAATGATATTTTTCCTATTGAAGGAATGAATGAAGTTAATATTAGTCCTAACAATGTGCATACAAATGGTGGGTTACTTGGTCAATTTAATTGCAATAATTCAGCAACTCTTAAAACTAGTTTAGCATGTGTCAATGGTTTATCTAATGCCAAGTGTTTTAATGATGCTGATAGTCTAGTGGATGAGAAATCAGGCCATATTACTATGCAGACAGTAAGCTTAGGTAAATTTACCTTGGACAATAATATGGTTTCAGCATCTAATATTACACATGCCAACTTTTCAACTAATACAGAACCTGTGGTTAAACCTAAGGTGTTTTCTTCTATGAACAGCAATAATGTAAGCAATGAAGGCACACACTCTTCTGGGGGTTTTATTTTTAGACAAAGCACTGCCCATAAGGCAGGACAAACATATAAGCAGGTCCAGGAGCCACAGGCAACGAGGAAGGATACAGTCCAACCCTAGTGCTCAAAACAAGACCTCGGGTACATGAGGTCGCAGATAAATAATTTAGTTTTTAATTTATCCTCAGTCACTCTCACTGTTGAAGAACTTTCAGTATTGAATAACGGTCTCTCCTTTGTTCCTGCCAACAATATGAATTTGGTGGATACTGCTTTAGACCTTAATGTTTTTGCAAGGAATATAATGCTTAAAACCATATATGACGGCAATACTTGTGGAGTTGATAATGTTCATAATTTAAGAAAACCGAGTTGTTTTGTTCCTAATAATTCTCCGGCTATGAACACATTTATTAAGATGTGTGAGAGTGATCTTAGGAGAGGAACTAGTGAGAAAATGAAGGGAACTGTTTACAACTTGACTACTAGAGAAGATCAAGCCCTGCATACTTTGACTAAGGCAGATCACTTGACTATTAGACCAGCTGACAAGGGTGGTGGGATAGTTGTCCTTGATACAATGGACTATTTGAATAGAATGCACAAAATGCTACATGATGTCAATGTATATGTAAACTTACAAAAATTCCAGGTAAATGGTATCATCAGTAGACTGAATTTTTATATGTATGATCTACTTATGACTGACCAGATTGATTATTCTTTGTACACCTACTTTAGTGTAGAGCATCCTACCATACCAGTCATTTATGGTTTGCTGAATGTGCTCAAAGATCCATTAAATCCCCCGCTTAGACCCATTGTTTCAGGAAGGGGCTAGCTTACAGAACCTATGTCTATCTATGTTGAAAAACAGCTAAGATGTGTTTTGAACAAAATGCCTACTGTCCTAAAGGACAGTAAACAATTTCTGGAGCATCTGTTTCTTTGGGCTGAGTCTAGACAGGATACATCTATCAATGAAGTTATTTTTATAACTTTGGATGGGAATTCATTATTTACAGTCATTCTTAATGAAGACGGAGTAGAGAATGTTAGAAGCTTTCTAAACAAAGAAAGTGAGTTTTCTAATATTAAAGTGAATATGATTTGTGCATTACTTGATTTGATATTAGAGAACAATGTTTTTCTATTTGAGAATGAATTCTTCCTTCAGAAAGTAGGAGTTGCTATGGGCACAGCGTGTGCTAACACATACGCCAACATTATGCTGGCCCAATGGGTGAAGGAGATGGTATTTGTTTCTGACATGTTCAAGCAACACATTATGTTTTACAAGCGTTTTGTGGATGACATATTTTTTACTTGGCATGGGAATGAGCAAGATTTAGGCAGTTTTGTTAACTTTCTTGAGAATACTACATCTTACCTCTCTTTCTCGCTTAAATTTTCAAAAGAAAAACTGGACTTTCTGGATGTTCTTGTTAGTAAGGGCATATTAGGAGATGTATCCACTAAAATGCACAGTAAAGGCTGTAGGAAGAATAACATTCTCCATCGCTCCTGCATGTATCCCAGGCATATTATGAAAAATGTAGTCAAGAATCAAGTGCTACGCTGTAGGAGACTTCACACTGATAGGGCTGACAACACTGCTGCAGTCCAGGGCCTTACATCCGATCTCCTAGATAGAGGATACAAGAAGTTTGACCTAGATAGTGCAATAGAGGAGGTTAATTCCTCTGATATCTGTAAAACCAAGCCCTATTTTTCTGATAGCTGTCGAGTTGAAGTACAAAGTGCAGGAAGGAAAGTTAATCAACCTCTGAATAGGTTGTGTTTGACTTATTCTAACAATGTCAATGTAGTATGTGATATTGTTAAACAGAATTGGCCTATTTTGTTGACTGATCCAAGTATTTGCCAGGTACTGGGAACTAATCCGAGCTTTATCTTCAAGAATAATAGAAACTTGAAACAAAGGTTATACTACAAGCACCATAATATATGTGAGAGGTTTAACTCACAGAGTAGAGGTACCCACCCCTATAGAACCTGCAAAGCTTGTGCCTATATATGGTCTGCTTGGATGGTCAGACATTCACTAAATGATAAGCCTATAGAGTTTTCTTTTTATGCTGATTGTTCCACAAGAAACATTGTTTATTTAGCAAAGTATAATTTATGTAGTGCATTTTACATTGGCAGGACTAATCACTTGTTAAAAGAAAGAATTTTGGAACATCTCAATGACATACGTAACAGCAAATGCATGAATGCACTAGCTAAGCATGTAATTGATTATGATACACAGCATAATTTAAAATGTTTAGTTTTGCAGAAAGTGAATGTCAGTTTGTGTGAAGGGGACATTAAAAATGAGACAGAATATGTTGAATTAAGATGGATTGTGGATTGCAAGGCATATTTTCCACCTGGCCTCAATAGCACTGTGTCTTTAAAACCTCTTTTGAGGAGAAGAGGTTTACCACATTAATTAATTAATTTTTTATGATGCATTCCTAAGCCTTGTTTTTATTGGTCAGTGCTTGTATTTAAATCCAGGATTTTTATCAATTTGTATTTAGGTCTGAAGAAGAGGGTTAACTCAAAAGCGCTTACCTTTCTGTTATTTTTATTTGTATATTAGTGTTTCTATCTCCAGCTGAAGTGTCTTTTTTCTATTTATACATTTATATTTTTGGACACTTTTGGTTCCTCCACTTTTTTGCTTTTATATTTGGATATATATTTTTGTCTGTCTGGTGGAACCTTGGCTTTGAGTACAATCTGGTTGTTATGGATTCGGCCCTGAATAGGGAGTTTTGCAAAAATATGGAGAGAACAGCACTGACTGAAGAGTCTGCAACTGGCTCTACTGGGAATTCTGTGAACCCTTTACTCTGCATTTCCCTCGATGAAAGAAATATTAATCTCAATAGCATTGATCTGAATGAGATGGCTAATTTTAGAGATACGCTGAAGGAACTGGATAATACACTGTTTAAACACAAGCGCCTGTTGTGGCAGTGGTATCACTTTGAGGCTGCTATTTTCCACAAAGTGGTACCAAGAGGGCTTAGGGTGAATAAAATGCCCTCATATGGAGATAAATACCCAGAACTGCTAAAGAGATGGCAGACTCTTAATTTACATTTAAGCATGGATTATATGTTGCTACTGAATGAATTCTTCTCTTCTGAGGAGAATTCTTTAGCATCTGATATCAATAGGCTGACAAGTTTGTTAGTGGACACTTATAAAGATGATGCCTGCACTCAACATCTTGATGATGTATTCCTTAATGTCTCCCTCTATGAGAGGAGACTTGAGAAAGAAAAAAACTAAGAAACTGTGCAGTGACTTTGCCGATTTTCAGGCAGAAAATGCCTTTTCCTGGCCTAGAACATATAGACCAATCAACGTTCGCACTGACTCCATGGAGGCGGGACAACAGGCAAATGCTTCTAATGGTGTTAATAGTAGAGGCACGCCCCCTAAGGAACAACATAGTCGCAAAAACAACGTTAGCAACATAGCTTCCAAGAGTTTCGTACAATACAGTCTGCCACCTAACTTTGGACTAGTTGCTGCAGAATCTCTACCTCATGCTGGGGATGCTAATATCACCTTCAAACAAGATACTACACTCTCTAATTTTCATGTAACTGACTCTAATATGCCGTGTGCATTTCGCTCGGCCAGTACTGCTTTGATTTCTCATGCTGTTTCTTCTACAACCAACAAACCAGCTTGCAGCATAGCTTCTCCCTCTCAGACTGCTGTCAATAAGTTCATAGAGGGAAATGCGACTGTTTCGCAAACTGAAAGTGCTTTTAGTGATTTGAACGAAGGTAATTTTAACACTAGAAATAACGCTACTTCTGCTAATGGTGACAATGAACGAGCGATGTCCTCGCCTTCTTTTGAGAAAGCAATTGGACTTTTGGGAGATAATGACTCCGTTTTGACATCTGATAAGTCTAGTAGTAATGTAAATAATGTTTTTGGCACTAGAAATGTTGATGTTCATGCTAATGCAGCAGTGCATTGCATTGATAGGAATGATATTTTTCCTATTGAAGGAATGAATGAAGTTAATATTAGTCCTAACAATGTGCATACAAATGGTGGGTTACTTGGTCAATTTAATTGCAATAATTCAGCAACTCTTAAAACTAGTTTAGCATGTGTCAATGGTTTATCTAATGCCAAGTGTTTTAATGATGCTGATAGTCTAGTGGATGAGAAATCAAGGCCATATTACTATGCAGACAGTTAGTTTAGGTAAATTTACCTTGGACAATAATATGGTTTCGGCATCTAATATTACACATGCCAACTTTTCAACTAATACAGAACCTGTGGTTAAACCTAAGGTGTTTTCTTCTATGAACAGCAATAATGTAAGCAATGAAGGCACACGCTCTTCTGGGGGTTTTATTTTTAGACAAAGCACTGCCTATAAGGCAGGACAAACATATGAGCAGGTCCAGGAGCCACAGGCAACGAGGGAGGATACAGTCCAACCCTAGTGCTCAAAACAAGACCTCGGGTACATGAGGTCGCAGATAAATAATTTAGTTTTTAATTTATCCTCAGTCACTCTCACTGTTGAAGAACTTTCAGTATTGAATAAGGGTCTCTCCTTTGTTCCTGCCAACAATATGAATTTGGTGGATACTGCTTTAGACCTTAATGTTTTTGCAAGGAATATAATGCTTAAAACCATATATGACGGTAATACTTGTGGAGTTGATAATGTTCATAATTTAAGAAAACCGAGTTGTTTTGTTCCTAATAATTCTCCGGCTATGAACACATTTATTAAGATGTGTGAGAGTGATCTTAGGAGAGGAACTAGTGAGAAAATGAAGGGAACTTTTTACAACTTGACTACTAGAGATGATCAAGCCCTGCGTACTTTGACTAAGGCAGATCACTTGACTATTAGACCAGCTGACAAGGGTGGTGGGATAGTTGTCCTTGATACAATGGACTATTTGAATAGAATGCACAAAATGCTACATGATGTCAATGTATATATAAACTTACAAAAATTCCAGGTAAATGGTATCATCAGTAGACTGAATTTTTATATGTATGATCTACTTATGACTGACCAGATTGATTATTCTTTGTACACCTACTTTAGTGTAGAGCATCCTACCATACTAGTCATTTATGGTTTGCTGAATGTGCTCAAAGATCCATTAAATCCCCCGCTTAGACCCATTGTTTCAGGAAGGGGCTAGCTTACAGAACCTATGTCTATCTATGTTGAAAAACAGCTAAGATGTGTTTTGAACAAAATGCCTACTGTCCTAAAGGACAGTAAACAATTTCTGGAGCATCTGTTTCTTTGGGCCGAGTCTAGACAGGATACATCTATCAATGAAGTTATTTTTATAACTTTGGATGGGAATTCATTATTTACAGTCATTCTTAATGAAGACGGAGTAGAGAATGTTAGAAGCTTTCTAAACAAAGAAAGTGATTTTTCTAATATTAAAGTGAATATGATTTGTGCATTACTTGATTTGATATTAGAGAACAATGTTTTTCTATTTGAGAATGAATTCTTCCTTCAGAAAGTAGGAGTTGCTATGGGCACAGCGTGTGCTAACACATACGCCAACATTATGCTGGCCCAATGGGTGAAGGAGATGGTATTTGTTTCTGACATGTTCAAGCAACACATTATGTTTTACAAGCGTTTTGTGGATGACATATTTTTTACTTGGCATGGGAATGAGCAAGATTTAGGCAGTTTTGTTAACTTTCTTGAGAATACTACATCTTATCTCTCTTTCTTGCTTAAATTTTCAAAAGAAAAACTGGACTTTCTGGATGTTCTTGTTAGTAAGGGCATATTAGGAGATGTATCCACTAAAATGCACAGTAAAGACTGTAGGAAGAATAACATTCTCCATCGCTCCTGCATCCATTCCAGGCATATTATGAAAAATGTAGTCAAGAATCAAGTGCTACGCTGTAGGAGACTTCACACTGATAGGGCTGACTACACTGCTGCAGTCCAGGGCCTTACATCAGATCTCCTAGATAGAGGATACAAGAAGTTTGACCTAGATAGTGCAATAGAGGAGGTTAATTCCTCCGATATCTATAAAACCAAGCCCTATTTTTCTGATAGCTGTCGAGTTGAAGTACAAAAGTGCAGGAAGGAAAGTTAACCAACCTCTGAATAAGTTGTGTTTGACTTATTCTAACAATGTCAATGTAGTATGTGATATTGTTAAACAGAATTGGCCTATTTTGTTGACTGATCCAAGTATTTGCCAGGTACTGGGAACTAATCCGAGCTTTAGCTTCAAGAATAACAGAAACTTGAAACAAAGGTTATACTACAAGCACCATAATATATGTGAGAGGTTTATCTCACAGAGTAGAGGTACCCACCCCTATAGAACCTGCAAAGCTTGTGCCTATATATGGTCTGCTTGGATGGTCAGACATTCACTAAATGATAAGCCTATAGAGTTTTCTTTTTATGCTGATTGTTCCACAAGAAACATTGTTTATTTAGCAAAGTATAATTTATGTAGTGCATTTTACATTGGCAGGACTAATCACTTGTTAAAAGAAAGAATTTTGGAACATCTCAATGACATACGTAACAGCAAATGCATGAATGCACTAGCTAAGCATGTAATTGATTATGATACACAGCATAATTTAAAATTTTTAGTTTTGCAGAAAGCGAATGTCAGTTTGTGTGAAGGGGACATTAAAAATGAGACAGAATATGTTGAATTAAGATGGATTGTGGATTTCAAGGCATATTTTCCACCTGGCCTCAATAGCACTGTGTCTTTAAAACCTCTTTTGAGGAGAAGAGGTTTACCGCATTAATTAATAAATTTTTTATGATGCATTCCTAAGCCTTGTTTTTATTGGTCAGTGCTTGTATTTAAATCCAGGATTTTTATCAGTTTGCATTTAGGTCTGAAGAAGAGGGTTAACTCAAAAGCGCTTACCTTTCTGTTATTTTTATTTGTATATTAGTGTTTTTATCTCCAGCTGAAGTGTCTTTTTTCTATTTATACATTTATATTTTTGGACAATTTTGGTTCCTCCACTTGTTTTGCTTTTATATTTGGATATATATTTTTGTCTGTCTGGTGGAACCTTGGCTTTGAGTACAATCTGGTTGTTATGGATTCGGCCCTGAATAGGGAGTTTTGCAAAAATATGGAGAGAACAGCACTGACTGAAGAGTCTGCAACTGGCTCTACTGGGAATTCAGTGAACCCTTTACTCTGCATTTCCCTCGATGAAAGAAATATTAATCTCAATAGCATTGATCTGAATGAGATGGCTAATTTTAGAGATACGCTGAAGGAACTGGATAATACACTGTTTAAACACAAGCGCCTCTTGTGGCAGTGGTATCACTTTGAGGCTGCTATTTTCCACAAAGTGGTACCAAGAGGGCTTAGGGTGCATAAAATGCCCTCATATGGAGATAAATACCCAGAACTGCTAAAGAGATGGCAGACTCTTAATTTACATTTAAGCATGGATTATATGTTGCTACTGAATGAATTCTTCTCTTCTGAGGAGAATTCTTTAGCATCTGATATCAATAGGCTGACAAGTTTGTTAGTGGACACTTATAAAGATGATGCCTGCACTCAACATCTTGATGATGTATTCCTTAATGTCTCCCTCTATGAGAGGAGACTTGAGAAAGAAAAAAACTAAGAAACTGTGCAGTGACTTTGCCGATTTTCAGGCAGAAAATGCCTTTTCCTGGCCTAGAACATATAGACCAATCGACGTTCGCACTGACTCCATGAAGGCGGGACAACAGGCAAATGCTTCTAATGGTGTTAATAGTAGAGACACGCCCCCTAAGGAACAACATAGTCGCAAAAACAACGTTAGCAACATAGCTTCCAAGAGTTTCGTACAATACAGTCTGCCACCTAACTTTGGACTAGTTGCTGCAGAATCTCTACCTCATGCTGGGGATGCTAATATCACCTTCAAACAAGATACTACACTCTCTAATTTTCATGTAACTGACTCTAATATGCCGTGTGCATTTCGCTCGGCCAGTACTGCTTTGATTTCTCATGCTGTTTCTTCTACAACCAACAAACCAGCTTGCAGCATAGCTTCTCCCTCTCAGACTGCTGTCAATAAGTTCATAGAGGGAAATGCGACTGTTTCGCAAACTGAAAGTGCTTTTAGTGATTTGAACGAAGGTAATTTTAACACTAGAAATAACACTACTTCTGCTAATGGTGACAATGAACGAGCGATGTCCTCGCCTTCTTTTGAGAAAGCAATTGGACTTTTGGGAGATAATGACTCCGTTTCGATATCTGATAAGTCTAGTAGTAATGTAAATAATGTTTTTGGCACTAGAAATGTTGATGTTCATGCTAATTCAGCAGTACATTGCATTGATAGGAATGATATTTTTCCTATTGAAGGAATGAATGAAGTTAATATTAGTCCTAGCAATGTGCATACAAATGGTGGGTTACTTGGTCAATTTAATTGCAATAATTCAGCAACTCTTAAAACTAGTTTAGCATGTGTCAATGGTTTATCTAATGCCAAGTGTTTTAATGATGCTGATAGTCTAGTGGATGAGAAATCAAGGCCATATTACTATGCAGACAGTTAGTTTAGGTAAATTTACCTTGGACAATAATATGGTTTCGGCATCTAATATTACACATACCAACTTTTCAACTAATACAGAACCTGTGGTTAAACCTAAGGTGTTTTCTTCTATGAAAAGCAATAATGTAAGCAATGAAGGCACACGCTCTTCTGGGGGTTTTATTTTTAGACAAAGCACTGCCCATAAGGCAGGACAAACATATGAGCAGGTTCAGGAGCCACAGGCAACGAGGGAGGATACAGTCCAACCCTAGTGCTCAAAACAAGACCTCGGGTACATGAGGTTGCAGATAAATAATTTAGTTTTTAATTTATCCTCAGTCACTCTCACTGTTGAAGAACTTTCAGTATTGAATAAGGGTCTCTCCTTTGTTCCTGCCAACAATATGAATTTGGTGGATACTGCTTTAGACCTTAATGTTTTTGCAAGGAATATAATGCTTAAAACCATATATGATGGTAATACTTGTGGAGTTGATAATGTTCATAATTTAAGAAAACCGAGTTGTTTTGTTCCTAATAATTCTCCGGCTATAAACACATTTATTAAGATGTGTGAGAGTGATCTTAGGAGAGGAACTAGTGAGAAAATGAAGGGAACTTTTACCAACTTGACTACTAGAGAAGATCAAGCCCTGCGTACTTTGACTAAGGCAGATCACTTGACTATTAGACCAGCTGACAAGGGTGGTGGGATAGTTGTCCTTGATACAATGGACTATTTGGATAGAATGCACAAAATGCTACATGATGTCAATGTATATATAAACTTACAAAAACTCCAGGTAAATGATATCATCAGTAGAATGAATTTTTATATGCATGATCTACTTATGACTGACCAGATTGATTATTCTTTGTACACCTACTTTAGTGTAGAGCATCCTATCATACCAGTCATTTATGGTTTGCTGAATGTGCTCAAAGATCCATTAAATCCCCCGCTTAGACCCATTGTTTCAGGAAGGGGCTAGCCTACAGAACCTATGTCTATCTATGTTGAAAAACAGCTAAGATGTGTTTTGAACAAAATGCCTACTGTCCTAAAGGACAGTAAACAATTTCTGGAGCATCTGTTTCTTTGGGCCGAGTCTAGACAGGATACATCTATCAATGAAGTTATTTTTATAACTTTGGATGTGAATTCATTATTTACAGTCATTCTTAATGAAGACGGAGTAGAGAATGTTAGAAGCTTTCTAAACAAAGAAATTGAGTTTTCTAATATTAAAGTGAATATGATTTGTGCATTACTTGATTTGATATTAGAGAACAATGTTTTTCTATTTGAGAATGAATTCTTCCTTCAGAAAGTAGGAGTTGCTATGGGTACAGCGTGTGCTAACACATACGCCAACATTATGCTGGCCCAATGGGTGAAGGAGATGGTATTTGTTTCTGACATGTTCAAGCAACACATTATGTTTTACAAGCATTTTGTGGATGACATATTTTTATTTGGCATGGGAATGAGCAAGATTTAGGCAGTTTTGTTAACTTTCTTGAGAATACTACATCTTACCTCTCTTTCTCGCTTAAATTTTCAAAAGAAAAACTGAACCTTCTGGATGTTCTTGTTAGTAAGGGCATATTAGGAGATGTATCCACTAAAATGCACAGTAAAGACTGTAGGAAGAATAACATTCTCCATCGCTCCAGCATGCATCCCAGGCATATTATGAAAAATGTAGTCAAGAATCAAGTGCTACGCTGTAGGAGACTTCACACTGATAGGGCTGACTACACTGCTGCAGTCCAGGGCCTTACATCAGATCTCCTAGATAGAGGATACAAGAAGTTTGACCTAGATAGTGCAATAGAGGAGGTTAATTCCTCCGATATCTATAAAACCAAGCCCTATTTTTCTGATAGCTGTCGAGATGAAGTACAAAGTGCAGGAAGGAAAGTTAATCAACCTTTGAATAGGTTGTGTTTGACTTATTCTAACAATGTCAATGTAGTATGTGATATTGTTAAACAGAATTGGCCTATTTTGTTGACTGATCCAAGTATTTGCCAAGTACTGGGGACTAATCCGAGCTTTAGCTTCAAGAATAATAGAAACTTGAAACAAAGGTTATACTACAAGCACCATAATATATGTGAGAGGTTTAACTCACAGAGTTGAGGTACCCACCCCTATAGAACCTGCAAAGCTTGTGCCTATATATGGTCTGCTTGGATGGTCAGACATTCACTAAATGATAAGCCTATAGAGTTTTCTTTTTATGCTGATTGTTCCACAAGAAACATTGTTTATTTAGCAAAGTATAATTTATGTAGTGCATTTTACACTGGCAGGACTAATCACTTGTTAAAAGAAAGAATTTTGGAACATCTCAATGACATACATAACAGCAAATGCACGAATGCACTAGCTAAGCATGTAATTGATTATGATACACAGCACAATTTAAAATTTTTAGTTTTGCAGAAAGTGAATGTTAGTTTGTGTGAAGGGGACATTAAAAATGAGACAGAATATGTTGAATTAAGATGGATTGTGGATTTCAAGGCATATTTTCCACCTGGCCTCAATAGCACTGTGTCTTTAAAACCTCTTTTGAGGAGAAGAGGTTTACCGCATTAATTAATTATTTTTTTATGATGCATTCCTAAGCCTTGTTTTTATTGGTCAGTGCTTGTATTTAAATCCAGGATTTTTATCAGTTTGTATTTAGGTCTGAAGAAGAGGGTTACCTTGAAAGTGCTTACCTTTTTGTCATTTTTATTTGTATTAAAGTGTTTTTATCTCCAGCAGAAGTGTCTTTTTTCTATTTATACAGAATAAGCAACTAAACTGCTGCAAGAATAATCTTTCATTTAGGCATAAAAGTAAAGTTCTATCCTTTGTACTGACCATGAGTATGTGTTGGCCTGTAAAATCTGATGTGTTTCCCAAAAGTGTCCCACTTTGGCCATTTGAAAAGGTGGCAACCCTATCAATGGTCAGAGCATTCACTCAATATCTGCCCATTCGCGGTCCAAGTCATCCTTGTCTGGACGGCCCAACGATGAATGGGTATTATCCGGGTCTACCTACAATGTCATGAAAGTTAAGTATTTGTGTGTACCTATGTGCATGAAGTACAGCATGTGGAAGATCAAATATGCTAGGGTTGTCCTCACAACCATATTGGCACCAGAGATATGTAGAATATGCAATGTGTTCTGTTGTCTGTGCCATGGGCCATCAATCAGAGAAGGGATGGATGGTGTGTGTGGAATATGGGGGGGGAGGTGATGGGTAATGTAATAATTTGCCAAGGGGAGACTGGGTCGGATGTACAATAGGTGAACTGGAGGTGTATGATGGCGCAGTGGGTGAATCAGAAAGGAAACCAAAGAACATACATTTACATCCACAATACACCCTGACAGGCCATACTACAGAACACAATCCCACAAACATATTAACATTAAAATGTGTGATACACATGTACAGAAACGTTACCGGCTCACACCCACATAATGGTCTGGCCTGAACTGAGCCATCCAACCCCAACACACCTGGATACATAATAAAAATAAAAATAAAAAAGCGAAAGCATCTTTTTATGCTTAGTCTAACAGTTCTGTATTTATTTTGCCTACTTCAATAAACTGCTGTTTATTTCGCTGTGAGTCATCTTGTTGGATTGGCGGCTGGACTTTGTGGTGTTCAGTTTTCTTTTCACACCTGGATACATAATTGAATACCCATCATCCCCTCCACAGCACACCACCCCCCTTGCTGAACGTCCACCAAAACCACCCATACTCGGGCTGCTAGCTTGGCACAGCTATATCTACACATAGTGCCCCCTACCCATATCTAGTAGGCAGTCTTACCCTAGGCAGTCTCAGGCTTGCAAACTAGGTATTCCTTGCATGTATAACCAGCCCTCATTTTCATAAAGCCAAAAGAATTGCAGTCATTGGTGCCCACAATTTTTGGCCATCCCTCATGGGATAAGTGTCTGTTCTAAAGATTAGACTTGGTGGCACGACACGATGTCCAGCCCCATAGACAATCGGACACAAGTTGCATTAGCAGTAGTTGTTCACAACCCTGCTCAGCCTCCAGCCGGTCCTGCAGAGCCTACGACCAGGGATTAAACACCTGACCATGATGCACTTCTCCCCATGTGCATTATTGGGAATATATACCTTTCACATGTTCCCATGAAGCTTCCCCATAGCCAACTTCCAAATAGTACATGTCCACAAATTGTATACGCCATCCAGGTTCCTCGTCGTAATGATGCACACAACCCCTGTACACAAACGATACAGGTGCCTCCCATATGCAGTTGTTCATATACATGGCCATGTATAACTCCAGATAGGTAGTCATATATCTATAACTGTACATACTTATATTCGCATAGCTACATATCACACATACATGCATATAAGTAGTTGTCAAGTATGTGTCCAATTCATAAATATGTATTCTTGCAAATGTATACATATGCCTCCCAGAAACATATGAATAGTAACATGTACTATACATATGTACACCACCCGACTGTCACATTTGTTGCCATTACTGTGGAATGGCTGTAGTAAAGTCATATATCCTAATTACCATCCATACAGAATGTATCACGGATGGTTTAGTGGTAAAACCAGTGACTATGGTGTTCCTGTTCCCAGGTCCAGGCCATGCAAGGGCTAATTTTATTTGATGCCCACAATAATGGCAGTCAGATATAGGGTGATTAAGGTGCTTTAAAGGAGACATAAGCGGGTATGCGAGACAATAAGTGGCGGTAGGTGTATATGTACAAACAGATATATCTATCTATCTATATATATATATATATATATATATATATATATGTTGTTGTCTTTTCCCGGTTAGGGGTCACCACAGAGGAACTCCGGTCCACTAATGATTGGCAGTAGATTTTCACAAACACCGATCTGCCAGCTTGACATCCAACCTTCAACAAAGGCACGCCCATTTACACATGTCTTTCGAATGCCCACTCAATCGCAGGGAGGACATGCAGACTCCACACAGAAGGCACTCCCCGCACTCCAGCCGAGAATCGAACAGGAGAACCTCTTGCTGTGAGGCAACAACACTACCGCTGCACCACTGGAACTGCCCTGTACCTGTTTGACATAGTTAGTTCCACTGTTAGCATCCTACCTGTGGTTGGAGATGCAGGAGGTTCGCTCACCCCTGGGCAGCTTGATATGACAGCACTAAATACTTCGGAGGGTTCTGCTGCTGTTTCCCTTCACATTCATTATGACTGCTTTATTGTGACCATGTTCATTCTAAGTGACTGGCAAAGAGGTACAGGCCAGTCCCAGTTACCATTCAGACAAGCCAAAAACCAGAAGACTAACTGAACACCCTGACCATTATATGAACGTATGTCCCAGGACTATAAGCTTGGGACATCTGAATATACTTGGAGTGAGCCAACATACGGGACGTGTCTAGAGCAGTAGGAAGTGGCGCATGTGTAGTGGTGTGGTTTATTTCTGACCAGATAATGGATGACTTCTGTGTTAGTGATGTGCTGTGTTTGTTCTGGTAACTATGAACTATGGGTATACATGCAAATGAAGCAGCACAGCAATAGTGTGGTGGTTAGAGCATCCACCTATCGAGCAGATGTTGCCGGTTCAACTGCAGCACACACCATTTATGACGCGTAATCTGTATATGAGCATATCTTGCTAATTTTATGCTGTTTAATGATATAATACCATTGAAATGTGAACTGGGGTGACATATTACAGTAAGAATGCAGAAAGTGTTTGCGTGAAGTGAAACGGCGGTTAAACAGAAAACCGCTGCTGAAAAGTGTTGTACTCACCCTTTGTCCAACGGCCCTTGTTCTGCCCAGCAACACAATAAACCACCTTGGCCAGGCTCGACGCCAGGACCCTACACACCACAATCAATGTGATTTACCACTAAGCCACGGCAGTTATACCTAACTCTGATGTTATCACAAACATAGCAGGCAGCACAGTCATTCAACAGTATGATCAAAGTAATTAATCATATAGATGTATATGCATATGTACGTACACACTTAGATATATATATATATATATATATATATATATATATATATATATATATATATATATACACACACACACATATATATATATATATATATATATATATATATATATATATATATATATATACACACACACACAAACACACACACACACACATATATATATATATATATATATATATATATATATATACATACATACATACATACATATATCTCTACAGAATGAACATGGGCACAAGAAAGCATTCATAACAAATGCGAAGGAAAACAGCAGCGGAAAACTCATTTTATCTAGTGCTGACATATCAAGCTGGCCAGAGGTGGGCAAAATCCCTGCGTCTCTAACCACAGGTAGGATGCTAACAGTGGGAGTAACCTTGTCCACGTGCTAAATCTGACTTTCAAACAGGTACAGGGCAGTCACAGTCCCCAGTCAGACAAGCCTAAACCCAGATGACCATATGAACACCCTCACAATCATACAAACGTATGTGCCAGGATTATAGGCTTGGGAGGTCTGAATATACTTGGAGTGAGTCAACATGCGGCATGGGTCCAGAGCAGTAGGGAATGGCACATGTGTAGTGGTGCGGTTTTCCCAACAGGAGAATGGATGCCTGCTGTATTAGTGAAGTGTTGAGGCGTGTGTTCAGGTAAATATGAGCCGTGGGTATACATATAAATGAAGCAGAACACCAATAGTGTAGTGGTTAGAGCATCCGCCTAATGAACAGGCATTCACGGTTCAAGTTCGACTATAGCACATATCATTTTCCTTGTGGAATAATTGTTGTTCTGCTGTAAAACCGACATTATAACATGTAAAAGTGAATGAGAGTATCGCTTGGGACTTTTAACCAGATCCCTTCAATCAAAGTGGTACTGTCATAATGAATATATATATATATATATATATATATATATAATATAATATAATATATATATATATATATATATATATATATATATATATATATATATATATATATATATATATATATATATATATATATATATATATATATATATATATATATATATATATATATATATATATTTATATATATAATATATATGGTGGCATTGTCGCCTCATAGTAAGACGTTATTCTGTTCGATTCTCAGCTTGAGCATCTTCTGTGTAGAGACATGCGTGAATGGGCGTACCTTCGTTGAAGGTTGTGCATCAGGGCCGGCAACTCAGCATGTAAAAATCTACTGCCAATCATTAGCAGACCGGAGTTCCGCTGTGGCGACCCCTAACCGGGAAAAGCCAAAAGACACAACACAGGGTAGTCTGCCATTTGGTGGAAGAGAAGCATATTGCTGGTCAACATCTCACGTGTGTTGAGGAAATGTACGTGCTCATTGACATGTGGTGACATGACATCCAGGAACTGGTGGAATACTCTGGATGCAGATGCCTGTGAGATCCCCATGATATCCCCAGTTGTGCTTTGAGAGGTACCTGTAGCTAGTATACCTAGGCCTACACATACCTTGGTATCCACTGGGATGGGTTTCCCTCGGCCTGTTCGATGTGTCAGGTGTGGCCAGCACAGCTCAACAATCTGCTGTAGGAGGTCTCTGTCCACCCCATAGCACTCCACTATCTCCAGCTCATGTAGCCCCTGGTAGGTTACCCTGGGTCTGTACAGTCTTCTCTGTCTCCTCACTGAGGGTTGTTCGACAGCATTCACATCCTCACCACCCTCAGCCTCCTGCACATGTTGGTCTATGTTGCCTGCTGCAGCCCTTCTCATTTCATTGGATTGTTTTGTAAAACTTCCCTGCATGTATACACCGGTGGTGTAGAGTATGGAAAAACCCGAGGGTTTGATGCTTGCTCACTTTATCATAGTGTTCTGGGCCGGGCTGGGCCTGTAATCTGCTGATTGTGATAATTATCACCTGTTTGCCCAGCTTGTTCACCTTGACTACTCTCCTACTGCTGTTGTCCCTCCCAATTGAACTAGGCAGGTATAGACACACCCCTAGCTTAGGCGTGCTAAGCCTGGAGCAATCCCGCAACACAGGGCTCCAATGTACGTACAGTATGCCTGACACCCCCCCCCATGCTTTCACCTATATTCGAGTCCTGCACCTGGTTATCTATACACATACACTCTTGGGATCTGCATCACACCCTGAGGATAAACGGGATTCTCTATTTCCCACCTCGTTTGCATAGTATTGTCTTCTAATGCATAGCTACATGACCCATACTGAGCCTCCCCAAAGATAACCACTGCTTACTGTCACCCAAATCCACACACAACTGTTTAAAAGTGCCTTACTATCACCGTATTCGATGTCCCTTGTTCTTCCCAGCAACAAAACAACCAGTCTCTGCATGGCTCAAACCCATGACTCTACAAACCACAGACGATGTGCTTTACCACTAAGCCATGGCAGATGTACATACATCTGAGGGTATCACGTACAGATCATCCAGCACAGGCATTCAACAGTATAGGACATGAATTCCATCATGTAGATTTATGTGTGCTAATGTTTTTATATAAATATATATATATATATATATATATATATATATATATATATATATATATATATATATAGATTCACTTTATAATTTCAAAATGCTGAAATATCGAATTTCAGTATCTCAAGACTATAAAACCGAATCCACAAAACACCAACAAACAAAAACCGCGAAACCACATAATCGAAAACACTGCACACACTACACTAAACATACAACACAACACCCACATCACAACATAAACAAAAAAACAACACACATACACAACTCACACACACATAAGCAGGGGGGCAAGCCCCCCTGCACACCTTCCTACTTATATATACTAACTCCGAGATCGTACAAACACAACACAAAAGCTCACTCACACACGCACATTCTCCAATCCCTCACACACACTCTAACTCCCACTCAAAACCCTTACAAAACACTCACTTACCTGACATAACACCTACATCCAAACCCAGCACCGCGCACCAACAAAACACAAACCCGGACATTACATAGCGCAACTTCATAACCGCAAATTCTACATATTTTCGACATATGTCAAATTCACGATTATGAACGTTCGCTATTTTTCACATTCGACTTTATAGCTTCGAGATACTGAAATTCGACATTTCAGTATTTCGATGTTATAAAGTGAACCCATATATATATATATATATATATATATATATATATATATATATATATATATATATATATTTATACAAATACATACACACATATACATATATACACACATACGTAAATATAGAATATATATCTTAACAGCGGACCACGTGACACCAAAGCATTACACAAGAATGAAAACGAAACCCCATGCGCCTCCTGCATTATGTACTGGTGTTAATATTAAGGCAAGTGTGTTCAGACTGTATTAAGGGTAAGAGTAGGGCTGCTGACATTACTCACCAGAACTATTGCCGAATGTATGTGTATGTCTTGACAACCCAGTCTCTTGGCCAATTGTGACATTTATGGCCACTGTATACGAAAACAACAAAACACACTCCTTAACACATCCTGGAGTTAGCCACTCATGGACACCAACACATAGGATATGACTGCCAAACACACACACCTATCATGCCTTGGAATAGAGCATCTACCTGTTTATTCTATCACACTACAGCATTACACAGTTACAGAATGCTCTACCGAGATTAATGGGGCACAACACTCCCAGAGGTGTATTTCTAGGTGGTTGACATCCTCAGCAATGGAAAAGTCGGCGATAGGGATTGTATGGAGTGTGAGCAGTCTAAAAGCATTATTCTGTCCCCAGGCAGACAGAGACACACATATACACACACACAGGTGGCACGGCTGGGATTAGAACACAGACCTAACTACTTTGTCACACTACAGCATTAAACAGTTACAGAACACTTGACCGATATTACTGGGAAACAGCACTCCCAGAGGTGTACTTCTAGGTGGGTGACATCATCAGCAATGGAAATATCAGCAATAGGGATTGTATGGAGTGTGAGCAGTCTAAAAGCATTATTTTGCCCCTAGGCAGAAGAAGACACACACACAGTTGGCATAGCTGGGATTAGAACACAAACCTAACTCCCTAATCACACTACAGCATTGTACAGTTACAGAATGTGCTAGCGAGATTACTGGGCCACAGCGCTCCCAGAGGTGTACTTCTAGGTGGGTGACATCATCAGCAATGGAAAAGTCGGTGATAGGGATTGTATGGAGTGTGAGCAGTCTAAAAGCATTATTCTGTCCTCACGCAGATGGAGACACACGCACACAGTTGGCATGGCTAGGATTAGAACACTGATCCAGCTACTTTATCCCACTATAGCATTACACAGTTACAGAACGCACTACTGAGATTACATGGACACAGTACTCTCAAAGCTGTACTTCTAGGTGGGTGACATCATCAGCAATGGAAAAGTTGGCGATAGGGATTGTATGGAATGTGAGCAGTCTAAAACCATTATTCTGTTTCTAGGCTGATGGAGGCACACACACACACACACACAGTTGGCATGGTTGGGATTAGAACACTGACCTAACTACCGTATTACACTGTTACAGAATGCGCTACCAAGATTACTGGGAGATAGTGTTCCCAGAGGTGTACTTCTAGGTGGGTGACATCATCAGCAATGGAAAAGTCAGTGATAGGGATTGCATGGAGTGTGAGCAGTCTAAAAGCAAATTTCTGTCCCCAAGCAGATGGAGACAAACACACCCCAGTGATGTGATCAGGACAACTGCCTATCTACAGACCACTATTACAATACTACATAGATACGAGCCATGCCACAGACACAACACCTTTCAAGACTGTCAATATGACCTCCTAGGAATGCGGACATTGACATGGATGCTGACAGTTAAGATGTACATACCTGTGAACCAATGTGTTCAATGTAGCAATCCATCCTGGGTATGGACATCTGTTGACTGGATAACTACTATTGCTATACAGGGTTATAATGGCCATGCCCATACACATAGAGGCACATAACCGACACAAGGTGTCACTGGGCATGCCCACACACTTAGTAGCACAAGGCCATTTGGAATGCACTATGTGTCCATCTACACAACGTTATACTGGGCATGCTCACTCACTTAGTAGCACAGGGCTGTTTTGTATGCACTCTGATTCTAAACACGGAAGGGCACAGTGGCCATGCTATTACAGTTAGACGTGAACAACACATTGTAATGGACTCCGGTGTTGATAGTTGTCATTTTTAGCAGGAACGCTGCACTACATATATCTGACACCGGTCTTCTACACAATGTCTGCTGCTGTCCGTCACCTTAGATGTACCATTCTAAACCTGGCACACTAATACCACCCTTGGTGATGTCCTGCCAGGAGTGGCTACTTCGCCCATATAGTGCCATTCATAGACGAATGTCCTGAGACCAGCTTAACACCCTGACACCTAGAGGACAACTGCATTGTATGTGTAT
Source organism: Protopterus annectens (assembly GCF_019279795.1). Taxonomy (NCBI): domain Eukaryota; kingdom Metazoa; phylum Chordata; order Ceratodontiformes; family Protopteridae; genus Protopterus; species Protopterus annectens. Next base: position 635,373,877 of record NC_056729.1, on the reverse strand, counting down.
GCTAAACAGTGCTAGATGTGTAGCCTTCAAAATCACAGCTGTCCAATGTAGATCCAACAATGGGGAATACTGACATCTGTGCAATGAGGAACACCTGGCTGAAGGCTCAGTTGTGCACAATAGCACTACCACCGTATACCTCGGATACAGACATGTGGGCTGTAACACCGGTATGGACCGCTCCAGGTGGTCGTGTCCCCATGTACCTGAAGGCCACTCACATGTACTGACCAGTACACCCTCAAAAGGCATCACAGATGTGTCAGGTGCAGATCACAGTGTCAAAAGCTGCATACTAGGATGTAGCCCTCAGACATCACCATGTCCTTGGACTAGCAACACACATCCATACATGTGGTAGAACATATATTAGTACAACACCATGTGACCCATGACCAGTGGACTGTACCTAGCTCTACATCAACTGTGCAGACTACCCATGTACTGACACAGTTGCATCATGTGTTATGCAATGCAATGATACCACTGTTCATAACCAGGTCACTGTACACATAACAGGGGCCCTGGGTCATATAGAGCAGTAACAGATGACTGTTGCTGTACACCAGTAAACACCCTCATGTTTGGATATGACATACATGTACCTGCCATGGATATGTACATGCCACACACACACACACACACACACACACACACACACACACACACACACACACACACACACACAAACACATATGTACATGGCATAGCTGTTGCTGTTCTTTGTGCAGACAGGTGGCTACAGCAATTACGCACATGCACATGGAAAGTAGGTCCATGGCTGTTGAATGCTAGCAGTACATAATGTGTGATATCAAAGTTGACTGAGTTAACATTCCCTCTGTACTGGTTACCCATGACAGCTATCATATCATACAACAGTCCATGTGCCATGTATGTCATCACACATGTCCACCAATTGCAATGCCTACAAACATGGATAAATAACAGAAATGTAGGACCTACACACATGTACATGTAGTGGTGTGCATTTAGCTACTATGTGTGTGCAGTAGCTGATGTTTGCAGGTGATATGTGTCTTACTACAACATGCAGTTGCAATGCAGCCCCATCATTGCCAACTGTATATGGTGATATACTGACAGTATGGTAAGAGGTACATCAGGTATGGATGGATGCGTGGACTTAACTTAGTGGTGGGCCATCTTTGCAGATGGATGTTTGCTGAAGACAGCTCACAGGTGTGTCACAAGCTGTCCTACAATAACATGTGCAAACACTAAGCTATGTTTCTGTTAATTGAAGGGGAACACATACAACCTACACAGTGGTCAGGATGTCACTGACTGTAAATCACTTGACACCTGTAACACTTAAGACCTCCCGTGTGCATATATCAGCACAATTGCCAAAGGTAGCGTCAGTACACATTGTAATGTGGGCAATACTGCTGCATGTCTGTCATATGTATCATAAGATAGCAGGTGTTTGATTCACAGTATTGCCATGTGTGTTTGCTTGTGTGTCCATATATGCCATGTATGGTGGAGAATACATCCCAATTGTTACTCACACTCCTGTACACTGTTGTAGAGATCTGTACATACTGCAGTGTAGAAAGCAAGACATAGGCAGGGGTGGGGTGTGTATCACACACATGTGAGCTATCTGTATGTGCATGACATAGGTACATTCAATTGTGGACTCCACAGTGTGTGTGTGTGTGTGTGTGTGTGTGTGTGTGTGTGTGTGTGTGTGTGTGTGTGTGTGTGTGTGTGTGTGTGTGTGTGTGTGTGTGTATGGCTGTCTGGTCCATGGAGTGAGGATGTATGTTGCAATAGTGAACAGATAGGACCCCTAACCGCTCCAGGTGATGCAATCTACTACCCTGTTGATGCCGTCGATCTTAGGCATTACTGACTACCTGTACATGTGTATTCTCTGTGTCACGTCATGTGGGTGCACAGTACTGTAATGGTGATTACCACATAGGCAGTGGTCCTCACCTCAATGTTATCAAGTGTGTGTGTGTGTGTGTGTGTGTGTGTGTGTGTGTGTGTGTGTGTGTGTGTGTGTGTGTGTGTCTGAATACATGTGAGAATACTTGTGTGTGTGTGTGTGTGTGTGTGTGTGTGTGTGTGTGTGTGTGTGTGTGTGTGTGTGTGTGTGTGTGTGTGTGTGTGTGTGTGTGTGTGTGTGTGTGTGTGTGTGTAGTTGTGTGTTCTCATCCTGTAATGTGAATATGTATTACTGCTACACAGTGAGGCCTCAAGCTATCAACTGGCCTCTACCCTTGTCATCAGCTAGACTGCTATGTAAACTCTCCACCCCATGTAACTGTACCTGTGATGTCACCCAGTATGGATGTCACATCTCTAGCCACTGTAGCTTAGTACACAGCTCCCATGCTCCTGGATCAGTAGATGTGTAGACATCTTTGGAATGTCAGCCTTTCTAACAGTGAGGTTGAAGCTACGAATACCATGCTGGTATTGCCATACATACCTGTGAGTAGTCCACATTTACACATGGGAAACTGCAAACACTGGCACTCAATGGCACATGCAATTAGACCTGAAGGAGGGAAGCAGGACATCATTACCATTATGCTGTTACTGTTGTTACCAAGACAGATATTGTGAACAGAAAAAAATGCATTCTAAACCTGTACTACATGGTATGTCTGCTGCATGTCAACAGTACACAACAATTGTAATCTACACTTATCTCCCTATTCTGTTCACCCTGTACATCAGACCGTACGAGCATGTCCCTGCACCGATGGTGTGGATGACAGGAATACAGCACAGGCATCATCCTATGCACAGGGTGATAATGTTTGCCAGGGGCCTAGGCTGCACCAGTGGATGACATCATGTGTGTGGGTTAGGGCCTGTGATCTAATTGGCCATGTGTGGTTGTTATGTATGTGAGTGTTGCGGTGCCCTACAGATGTTTCTGGTGTGTGCCTGTATGTGTGCACACAGTTCTGCCATGTGTCTGGCCTACACAGGGGTATTATTGACATCTCCAGACTGTACAGACCAGGTTTTACAGCTCACAGTGTCCGGACACAGCCACGTGACCTGTGCCTGCCAGGGGTTGCATGAGCACTACCAGGCAGAAGTGCAGATTGGGTACTGTCCGATGACACATGTCCACTGGAACCGTGTCCCCATTGGGACCATGCAGGGCCACGTGCACGTGGCCTGCTGTGTCCTGGCATGGACAGCTCAGCACCAGCTGCACTGCTGCTGCTACCGCCACTATGGGAGTGGGCATGTGAGGTAGATCGTTCAGGTAGACCTGCACCAGGTGACGTAGCTGGCCTATGTCCACATGCCCTACGCCACACTCTTACCAGATGTTCCAGCACAGACAGCTCATGCTCTTGGATTGTCATGCCACGGTCAAAGATTCCAACCATGTCACCCAATTGTCTGTCCAAAACCTCAGCAATCTGCTGTTGAGCATTTGTCAATGCCTGGATGTTGTCGTTTAAAGAACAGACAGCAGCCCTCTGAAGCCTCTGCCCTTCTCTGTTCTGCCATTCAGCAAGTACCTGTGCCGCCATTACAGCCTGAAACATGCGTCTGTTGACACCAGCTGCTGTGCTCTGTCCTGCAGGGGCATGTCGGCCATAGGTCCTCCTACGAGCAGCACTGGCCACATGCCTGTGTGGCCCATCTGCAGTCATTTGCCTGACACCATGGTGTAAATACACACCTTCCGTAGCTACCACACTTTACTGTTCCAAGCTACCACATGCCAACTGTCCTTCCTCTATGGCCACTGGTGATGGGGTATGTGTTGGTATGAGATCTGTGTGCAGGGATGAGGGGGGTATAGGTGGAATGGCAACCAATGGCACAGATTCAGCCCCTGACAACCCTGCCTGTGCCTCAAGCATATGTTCATCTTCACTGCTAGAGTCTGTGCGGACACTAACATCAGATGGACCACAGGAGGGTAACACACCTACATCACCTGTGAAGGCAAACAAAGACTCTACATTACAATACAGACACACACACAGAGACACACACACACACACACACACACACACACACACACACACACACACACAGACACACACACACACACACAGACACACACCATGCATGTGATGTGACAGAAGGCATGCACCATGCATGTGATACAGCAGATGGCATGCAGCTCAGACAATAATAGTGGTAGTTATCCTACATCCCTGGGCTGCACACAACAGCATGCATGTGTCATAGCAGAAGCCATGCATTTCACACATTCATGGTAGTAAGCATGCATCCCTGAGTTACACCATGTGGACCAGCACAGGTTACCAGTACACATGGCTGATGTGTGTTATATGACCTTGACATTAACATGTAGTATGACATGTAATATGCTGACATGTGCATTAACATGCATACATGTTTAACACAATGGTGTCCTGTCACATATGCAGTGGGATAATGTTGTCATGTTGCAGTGTTGTCTGTCCGCCCTACAGATAAAATGCACATTTAGCAGATCTGCATGACCATTGCAGGGTATTATGAGGCATCTATATTGCTATACAATGTGAAGTACAAACACAGTGCCATTGCATGGAATCATGAGGCATCTCTATTGCAATACAGTGTGAATTACAGACACAGTGCATAGCCATGACTGTGTGCATGTACAATACATATATACTGTGGATTGTGACCCACTTCGCTGAGGTGTATACACAATAAAACGAACACAACACGGCACACACACAATAAGAGCTGGAAAAACAATTTAATATTCAGCAAAACAACAAATGATAAGCGCTTTCGGCAGGTTCAATAAACTCGCGCCTTCTTCCACAACCACACAAGTTTGCAAAGAAGTTTACTTACTTCTATGTTAAAACTTTCCACCTATTAAATTAAAGCACAAATGTTACAATCAAATAAAAACACTGACAACCTTAAAGGCACAGCTCTACCATATTGAAAACTTGTATATTGCTGTAAACAAACATAAAACCAAAATGTATAAGATTATGTATAATAGTAATGAAAGTCTAAAGTCAAGTCTAAATATAAACTACTGACAGAAAAACAGAAAACAGTAATATAAACATAGTGGGTTGCATACTGTAATCAATAAAGACCTTCAGAATCAATAATACCGTCAGAATCATATAAATAAATTATAAAAGTTTTTTAAAGTTAACTATGAAAAATTTATTGTAATTAAATCAAATATTAACTTGATAGTTAAATCTAGTTATAATATTTAAAAAAAACGTAAAAATATTAAGGGATATAAATATTAATACTTATTTTTATTATGATGACCCATTTATATACCCAAGATGTGGATGTGGTCCTTATCTGCCATAACAATTCACAACAATTCATCAAAACACAACATGGTCCATTCAGCCTCTCGGATCAATTTCCCTCTGTTGTAAAATATAGAAAAGGTTAGCCTGTAAATTCAAGAAATTCAAGGCAATGGGAAACAGGCAATGCATTGTTGACATCTGCTTGCATATTGATGTTCATAGATTCTATTTTTTATTTTTTCTTATTTTTATCGTTTTTATAGATTTAGAATAAGAATCACAAGTTCAAGAAATCACAAAGTGAGTCGTGAAGTGCACCTATAGTGCAGTGCCCATTGCATCTATACTCCTTGTCATTGATGTAAATTTATTGTCTGTAATTATGTTATTGAACATGCCACATGCCAACACATGCAATGTCTAATGTCTGTCTGACTATGGGATAGGTTTCTTTTCAAAATGCTTTTTTTTTCCCCCCCTCCCTGTATGTAATCTTCAGAAATCACCCAAATATGGTGCACAGTGATTTATCTGTCCCCTCCCAGCAAAAAAATATCATCTGGTAGCAGGTGTACCAGAGACATGTTTGGAAAAAGTTCTTCCTTGAATAAGTAACTGGACTCCTAGTGCTAAAAAACCGATTGCAAAGATCCCCCACAGGGTGAGCCCAGTTCGTGCTATAAAGGCAATAAGTGCTTTTAAAAATCAAATGCTTGCCTGTCGAAAAGATCAAGGTATTATCAATAAAAAATGAAGTCTCAGTTAGGCGGCCTATCAAAGATCAATTGGCGTATGCCTAAAGGTTTGACTTTTGTTTTATGCATTCCTCTAAGTTTGCAGTACTGAACTGGAACAGCCTGTTTTTTAGCATATTTAACTTCAATCGAAAGTTCTTCTTATTATTATATTTAAACAGTTCTCAGAAAGCGGAAGGTGTAGCATTCCCTAGATAAAAAATGTCCAGTGAAAAAAGGAATTGTATCATAGGAAATGTCCAGTGAATAGTGACGCATCAATTTGGAAATATTCCAGTTCGTGCATTCTATATCACATGTCCTGAGACGTCCACATCCGTGCATTCTATCATGTGTCCCAGGTATACAAGGTTATTCTTGAGGTTGACTAACCCCACAGTTTTACCGTTGTGTTGGCGAGCTCAACCCGAAGTTCTGGATGCCCATTAAAGGGTTGACCTGCAAGATAGAACCGGAACCTTGCTATATGTTGATAGTTCGCCGTCACTGCACAGGCCAAATTATGTTTGAGTTTGTCAGAGCTGCACAGGAGGTATCCACTCTGTGCAGCAGTACCTCAATACAGTAGAGTATCCACTCTGTGCAGCAGTATGTCAATAAGTTGGGTTAAATTATGTGGCGTAATCAATGTTGTCATGCCCCATTCTCTCGTGTCAGATGCGCCATAGAAAACAACGTAAAACCAAAACAGGAACAAAACAACAAAACCAAAACACCGGACACAGCACACTGTAAGAGCTTAAAAAGCATTTAATAATAAAGCAGCAAAAAAAAGTAAAATAAATGATTCCTTTCGGTAAAACGGTCAATTCTTCTTTTCCTTCTTCAATAAACCACAAGTTTGCAAATAAGTTTACTTAATCTAAAATAAAAAAACTTTCCATTCTATTAATTTGTAGTGCATTAAAACAATCAATAACCACCACAACCATAAAAATTAGGGAAATTGATCCTTGGCAGCGGAATTTTTCGAGGACCTTGGCAGATTTTGATGGATATGGACCAAACACAAGCAGATTCGGACCAGAATGAAGGTTTACATATTTATCCATCAAATGTGTGGTTATCCCTTAATAGTTATCCCTTTTTGATTAGGTTATTAACATATTATATAATTATTAATATATTTTGTAGTCAAGTTAATGTTTATAACTTGGAATTATTTAAAATAAGTATTTCATAATAACTTTTTAAAATTGATTTACTGATTTGTTAAATTATCTACACATGTTATTGATTCTGAAGGTCTCTTTATGACTTACAGTATATGCAGTTACTGTTATTTTATTCAGTAGTATATTATTTAGACTTCCTTTTAAGCACTTTTTAGGACTATTATCATCACAACTGTGTTGACATAATTTGTTTGATTTATAAGGTATGCATTAGGTATTTTTAGTTTTTATATGTTAGTTTTTAGTTTTTTATTAAATATAAATTCTGCAATTATCTGATTGCATCACAATTAATATTTTAAATTGCAATACAATATTCCTTAGTTCCATTTGGCTAGTAACCATAATAATAATAATAATTATTTTTTTTTTTGGTTTTATTACAATATTTCACCAAATACAAGTTAGAGTTGCGTTTAAATTTTGGTTTTAAGGGTTTTAATTGTAACAATGCACTTTAATTTAATAGGTGGAAAGTTTTAACATAGAAGAAGTATAAAACTTCTTTTACAAACTTCTTGTTGTTGTCTGAAGAAGGGTTGGATTTGAACCCGCCGAGAAACTACTATCATTTGTTTTTACTGCTTGTGGGATATTAAATGTTTTTTTTCCTCTTATATTGTGTGTGCTGTCCGGTGTTTAGCAGTTTACAGTGTATACACAATAAACCATGATGTGGAATGTGTGACACAGATCACTGAAGGCCATACGGATGACATCCCTGCACATCTGCAAACATATTTTAGCTGCCTGGCAACAATGTCCACACATGGCAAACTTGTCAATACACCATGTCCCACATGACATTTGTGTACCACACACACAAGGTGCACGGCTGACAGTGATGTCCAACAGCAGCAAGGGGAATGTACTGTATATAGGTTGCTATATATGGCAGTTCAGTGATATCTGTACTGTATAATGTTAATTGTGCCATATGACTTGTTCAGACATATTTTTGTATTTATGTCTTCCAGGGATCATGGCCCATTGCAGGAACCTGAGTTACAGTAGTGCTGAAGATGGTATCATTACTAGCAGTATGATTCAGCACTACTGTCTCATGTTCTCACGAACCAGCCAGGACCAGCAGGAGTGTACTGCAATGTGGCAAGATGTTGTCCACAGGGTCAATGAGGTAGGCCTGCATAACCAGACATATGAGCAGGTACGCCACCACTGCAGTGATCTTCTCAGACATGTCCATCAGTGTGCTGCTGATGTGCATAGACAGCAGCTCGCAAGAGGAGGTGGTGTTTATATCCATCCCCCTTCACCAGAGTGGAGGAGTTGCTCATGAGTCTGGTGGCACCTGCCCAACAACAACAGCAGCAGACATACACCATGATGGAGGTTGGAGCCACCCAGCAAGCACACATGGAGCATGCAGATAACATGGCATATCTGTAGACTACTGTTATCTGTATTGGTAGATCATGCATATGTGAGATGTAGAGTGTGTCGTTCAAAGATGTGGAGCCTATTGTTATGCAATACTGATCACTTGGAACATAATCTGTAGCCCTGTGAATGTAAACTGTTGTTGTACTGTAAGATTGCAAACACACAGTAGCAATGCCACAGTTGTGGCCACTGACAAACTGTCTCATCTCTATGCAGGTCCCTCTGGGGTGACGTCAAGGCAGCGGACAGATGCTGGTGAGTGTATTCTACATTTATTATTGTAAATAAAAAGTGCATGTCATAGTTAAGGTGTAGGCCATGTACACAAGTAACACACCTACCCATAATGCATGCTGTGCATGTTTGGTGTAGAGAACGCACATCTCACTAATGCAATTAGCTGCCCCAAACACATGCAATACCAAGACCTTCTCAAACAAATGTGGCTAGACTGTAGTGACCATTGGATAGGCACAGCTGATACTCAACATGCACATAACATACACATCTATGTCATACACAGAGCATTTTAACATGCTACACATAAAGGATTCCCAAACCCTCTGTAAAGACACACTCCGGTATCCAAAATCTCATCCACACATTGCACATAATATACCTGAGGGGTAGATTATCCTGGGGCATTTAAACACTCTGCAACACACTACATATTCATGTCAGGGAATGCTCCTTATTGGCCTCCTTACAAACTCACGTAACAACTGGTTGTGAAATGGTGAATTTAGCCAAGGTAGTACAGTTCCAGCACAGCATGATTAGTGCTGGTTTGTCAAACATTTGTAGCCTTGAGTGACCACCTGATGCTTCATGATTATGGCCTATGGTACTATACCCCATCCAGTTATTGTAACCACAGTACTACACATAGCTGTCATTGCCTCACACCATAATGATGCATGTGTTCACACATATGCAACTCTAAACAGCATGCATACCAGTCACCATTTGCACAACTGACACATATATATCTTGTGATGCTATTGAGTGGCTAGGTCATATGACACATATTGGATATGTGTAGTGTTTAAACATGCAGTTGTGTTTTAGCATGCCATGTCATGGATGAGACTGGCATGCCCACAATATGATCTACACTCACCATAAGTACCGTACATTGGGTATGTGGATGAATGGTATTCCATCAATTATCCATGCACCACTGATGATGTTGTGTGAATACTCATCATGCATGTGCTAAAAATGTGTCCACAATTATTTGCTAAAGACACAGAGGCTGTAATCAGCATTGGATACCTATCTGACACACAGATACACATCCAGCAATGGTATGCACACCTGTGAGTTATGGTGCACAGTACATTACAGGGTTATGAATACCTGCACAGCAATGTTGTGTCCATGTATGCATTGTGTTCCAGGGGGAGAGCCATCACCTAATAACAAAACACATGCATCAAAGCCATGTATACTGTTAGTAACAAGGACTGACTACACTTGCACTGCATGCTGTTGAGCAACACATGTCCTGCATGCTGACATGTGTGATATGACTGCTTTTCTTGTGATACTGTACCCAACCATCACCTGCTATTGTGTATGTTCTGTGATTGCTGGTGTTGTGTGTGCCTGCTTTAGATAGGAGTGTAGTGTTGTGCATGTGTGCAAGTGTGCATGCGTGCATGCGTGCAAGTGTGCATGTGTGCATGTGTGCAAGTGTGCAAGTGTGCATGTGTGCATGTGCACATGTGCGCATGTGTGCATGTGGTCTGAAGTCATGTTCAGGTCTTAAAGTGTGTTTCCTGTTTTCCTCTCACAGGTGTCGAGGTGGGGCTTGTTCAGTACAGCAAGGAATCTGATGTCACTGAGACAGACAGTGATGATGAGGATAGGTGTGTTGAGGCACAGGCAGGTTTGTCAGGGTCTGTTGTTGGGCCAGCAATTGACAGTACACAAGTCTCTACCCCATCCATGCACACAGTCATACTGCCTGTACATCCATCATCACCATTGCCCTTAGCTGAGGGACAGTGTACAGTTGGCACTGGCCAGGACAGTGTGATATCTATGGCACATGTATCAGGACACAGCAGCCATAGCCAAATGTCTGGAATGGTACCACATAGGCAGATGCCCAGGGGTTCTCGTCAGAGCACTGCTGGTCATAATACCCCTGACAGATGTGCCACACCTCTTTCTACCACATGCATGTTCAAGGCTGTCATGGAGGCACAGACATAAATGGAGTGGTACACCAGACAGGGGCTAAGGGCACAGAGGGCTCATTACACCTCTGTAAATGACAGTATCCGTGACCTAGCAGGTGCCATACGTAACTACACTGAGGTCATTGATAGATGTTGGGATGAGACATTGGATGTCCTCCACAATGTCATGTCCATGTGTCAGGAAAGTGTGGGACAGTTGAGATGTCAACGTGGAAGTATGCCAGCAACATCAGCAGCTGGAGGTCGCCATGGACATCCAGCAAGTCACAGCCACTCCTGTAGTGCCAGTACCAGCCCCAGCAATGTTGGGGGGACTGTCCATAGACCGTCCTAGCAGACCACATGCACGTGGCTCTGGCCAGTCCCAGCAGGGACCTGGATCCAGTGGACATATATCAACCTCTTCGGATTGTACCCAATCTGGATTAGTACCTGATACTGTCTGTAGCACCCCTGCCAGGCACAGGTTCCGTATCCGTGGCAAGAAACGGTGATCTATAAAGCCTGCCAGGTACAGTCTGTAGCTGTCTCACAAATCCCCGTATATGGCAGCCACATGGTTTAACTGTGTGCATGCAGACACACACACATAAACCAGAAACATAGGGAAAACACATACCCGCACATATGACATCAACATTGGCCCATAACAGTACTCATGGCCCTCGCACACACACTCACACATACATGTCGATTGTATGGCTCAGTGTAGGCCTCTGGCAAACCAACAACACACCCTGTGCATATGATGAAACCTGTGCCACCTCCTGTCATCTGTAACATTGATGCAGGAACAAGCTAACATGGTGCTGATGCACAGGGTGACTTTAATAAAGTATAGCAATAGTTGGATGTGTAGCATGTTGTCAGCAGTAAAGTGTAATGATATCCTTGAAGGTGTAGCTGAGCAGGCATGATGCATTAAAGCTGTAATTAGCAATGTTGTATTGTTTTCACCAGTGTTTATTCCAATTGTGTTTTGTTTGTCCATGTGCGACTTGGCTGAAGTGTCTAGTTGTGTCAGCATGCATTATGCAGTGGACAGTAAGTGTGGGGTGTGTGCAATACAGGTTTGCAGGTGTCCATTTGTTAACATGGTGGAGGTGCACTGTCTGCATGTACATGCATATTGGACACATGGGCAGGGTGACATGCCCTGTATTGGCCAGTTTTACCACTCCATAGTTTCTGTTGGTGGCCAGTATGCATTGTACTACACACATTTTGGAACTTGAGTATGCATGTGTGTGTATGACACGGGTTGACACTGTGCTGTGGGTAATGCTGTTGCTGCTATCTGTCATTGGTTTGCATTACTAAAATTAACACTGTCCCAGCTGCATAATCCTTTAGTAATGCACACTGTTCACCTACAGGGTTGCATGTACTATGCTATCACAAACACAAGAAATTCTCACTTATACAGTAAAAGTGCATTAGTCTCATGGATCCCTGCCATAAACTAACTATATAACAGAAGGTGTGAAGTTGTACCAAAAAAGAGTTACATACCAAGAAGCGATAACTTCTCTGGTCAGTATCATTGGGAAAATACAATCCCTCAATAAACATACAAGGCAAGCTTCAAAATACAAAATGGCAAGGATTCCAAAGACAACACTAAAGCTTTCTTTAGTGTTGTGTATAATCTACAGGGGAAATCTCAGATCGGGTCACATTTAATGTAAATGGTCACAAAGTACACTTATCTGACTGACATTACCAATTTCTTGTCAGACAGTTTGAATGCGGATTTCAACACCCTGTCGTTACACAAGGGGCACATTTCCAGACCTGAAGAATGTAAAACCTGATGATTCACAGACACTCTAGTTAAAACATCTCTTTACCAAAGTCCAAACCACAGTGGCAATTGTACTGGACAGTGTCCCTGGCTGTGTCATACACAAGCTGACATATGAAGCCACCACTCACCTAAACACTCTGTCTAGATGCAGCCTCTATACAGGTTACATACTTGTGGAATGATGCATGGTAATGGCGTTTACAGTCCACAAGGGTTGAGCTACAATGTCTTCTTCTCCTTTCAAATGCTTCCATTAGGGGTCGCCACAGTAGATCATCTGTTTCCATTTCTTCCTGCCCTCTGCATCTTGTGCTGTCACACCATCCACCTGCATGTCCTCTCTCACCACAGCCATAAACCTCATCTTAGGCATTCCTCTTTTCCTGTTACCTGGCGGCTTCATCCTTAGTATCTATTTTACAATATACTCTGCATCTCTCCTCAGCACATGTACAAACCAACTTAATCCTGCCTATCTGGCTTGGTCTACTAACCTTCAAACCTGGGCTGACCCTCTAATATACTTATTCCTAAACCTGTCCACCCTCATCACACCCAGTGCAAATGTTAACATAAATTGATTAAGGGTAGAACTACAACAGATCCTGGAAACTCTCACCCTATAAGCCAGACAAATGTTATCGGGAAGGCTATGGAGCACAGCATTATGGAACTCATTAACAGAGACATTATGAACCTGCAAACACTGCACCATACCCACTTAGGTTCTGTAAAGGCCAGATTGTGGCTCCTACACCTAGTAGACTTCAAGCCAGTTAACAAGGCTATAGGTGAGGGAGGGGAGGTCCACACAGCCAAGCTATAGCTCACCAGCAATTCATACCCATCCCACATTCTGGTATTATACATAACCTCAACAGACTGACCATAAACGATTGTTAGATGACGGATTAACAACTGACGCACAGATGTAGGACACACAGTAACATTTTCAGCCTCCATGTACAATTCTATGCCAGTAACAAGTGGTATTCACCTGCACTCAGTCCTGTGACCACTCCTGTTTGGCATATAGCTTTCTTAGGTACAAGCAAACACAGTAGGGATATGTCTGCCCACGTTTGATGAAAATGCATACTGTGGGCTATACTTTAATCTCCAGATAACACACACATCCTCCAAAAGGGTATCATAGAGACAGATTCCCAGTGTCAAAGTCATGCTGTAAAGCTATAAGCCAAAGAAAACATAGTTATCCACTTTTAGAAAATAAAGTATCCCCAGAGTGCAGCATAGGTAGTAGCCCCCAAAATGTGGAACAGGTACTAATGTATACATAGAGCCATGTGTTTAGTCATTTCTCCTTTGATAATCACATTACCAAAGGGTTTTGGAAATCCCACTGTGGAGCACATAAGCAATAAAGGGTTTGCATGCAGATCCACAGAGGTTGTTGCACACCTATAATGATTAGTCATCTTTGCCAGACTTTGCTTGCTTTGGAACAGAATTCAAATATACCTCAAGCATAAACCCTCACTCACACCCTTCACTAGAAACCATGATGAGTGGATGTGAAACAGAAGACCTAGCCCAGGGATCACTGCAGTGGCTAAGCTTGTCACAAGCATACAGAAGTGACGTAAGGTCTGGAAAGCACAGCATGCTCTGGCAAAGATAACAGAAGCATTCATGGATAAAGCAGAGTACCCACCTATGAAATAATTGAGGTCACATGCATGTATATGGCTTTGCCCCACAGCTACCTTACATATGTAATGCACATACAGTTGTCATTGTGATATGTCATACACTAGAAAAAACAAAATCCACTCCCCATCAACCAACAGTGTCACACACCGGGCAGGCACACACACAGTCAGCAAGTGTGAGATTCGAACTCCTTCCTAAGTACATTTTGAGACTACATCAGTATGCATTTACATGATGCGCTATACACATTAGCAGAGTTGCATTTTTCCACAGGTGTATTTGTAGGATGGTGACATCATCAGACTGATTAAGATAAGTATACCACTTTTAAGGGGTGTGAATATACTCCGAAAAGGTTACGCTTTCCCAGAAAACACACACACCCAGTTGGCAAGTGCAGGATTTAAACCCCTACCTAATTACATTATGACATGACAGGAATACATATTTACATGACACGCTATACAGATCACTGGAATGCTTTTTTTCCCACAGGTATATTTGTAGGATGGTGACATCATCAGACTTGACAAAGATGAGTATACCACTTTTAAGGGGTGTGAGTATTCTCCAAAAAGGTCACTTTCCCCCAGGGAGATGCACACAGTTAACAAGTGCAGGATTTAAACCCCTACCTAATTACATTATGATACTACAACAATACGCATTTAAATGACGTGCTATACATATTGCTGGATTTTCTTTTTTCCACAGATATATTTGTAGGATGGTGACATCATCAGATTTGACAAAGATAAGTACAACACTTTCAAGGGGTGTGAGTATTTTCCGAAAAGGTGGCACCTCCCCAGGGAGGCACACACAGTTGGCAAGTGAAGGATTCAACCCCCTACGTAATGATACTACAGCAGTACGCATTTATACGACACGTTATACACATTACTGTGATTGCATCTTTCCACAGGTATATTTGTAGGATGGTGACATCATCAGACTTGACAAAGATGAGTATACCACTTTTAAGGGATGTGAGTAGTCTCCAAAAAGGGTGCTTTTTTCCAGGGAGACACACACAGTTGACAACTGCAGGATTCAAACCCCTGCCTAAGAATACTACAGCAGCATGCATTTACCAAACATACCATACACATTACTAGGATTTTGCCTTTCCACAGGTATATTTGTAGGATGGTGACATCATTGGACTTGACAAAGATGAATATACCACTTTTAAGGGGTGTGAGTAGTCTACAAAAAGGTTTTTCCTCTTCCAGAAGACACACACACTTAGCAAGTGCAGAATCCAACCCCTTACCTAATTACATTATGATATCACAGCAGCACACATTTACACAATGCACTATACGCATTACTAGCACTTCACTTTTCCACAGGTATATTTGTAGGATGGTGACATCATCAGACTTGACAAAGATGAGTATACCACTTTTAAGCGGTGTGAGTGGTCTCCAACAAGGTTGCATTCTCCCCAGGGAGAAACAGACACACACAGTTGGCAAGTGGAGGATTCAAACCCCTATCTAACTACATTATAATATTACAGCAATATGCATTTATACTACATGTTATACACATTACTGGGATTTCAACTTTCCACGGGTATATTTGTAGGATGGTGACATCATCAGACTTGACAAAGATGAGTAAACCACTTTTAAGGGGTGTGAGTAGTCTCAAAAAAGGTTGCTCTCTCCCCAGGGAGAGATAGACACACACACACACACACACACACACACACACACACACACACACACACACACACACACACACACACACACACACACACACACACACACACACACACACACACACACACACACACACACACACACACACAGTTGGCAAGTGCGTGGTTCTTAATCCAAAATAAGTACGTCTTTACACTTCAGCAAGCAATATGGTGTTACAGGGTGCAATACAGACATTACTTGCTGACAGTTTGCCAAAAGGTTTTTTTCACATTTGCTAACCTCAGCAGGCTTATCATACTAGGTGTATTGTGAGTGTATTGTATGCATAGGCCATGACCATATCATATATGGGTTGATGCACCACATGCTGGCACACACAGGGTCAAACCGGTGGCTAAGCTCTGTCAACCCAATACTGGACAATACAGTCAAGAGGAGTAGGGTCATACAACCACAACACCAACTGTCTCACATAGACCTACAATATAAGCACCAGCAAAACACATGCATAAATACACATTACCGTACTTGGAGAATACAAATATTAATCTGAAAAAGAGAGAGTGTCCTCCTAAGTATACAAGCAAGCAACATGCACCTCCAAGCACACGCCAGAAAACACATAATGCACCAAAGCAGTGTGCCTCACAACAGGCCCTAAGGCAAAACAACATACCCAACACACTAGTAATAGGTGACTTCATAGTCAGGCACACAGATGTTCCACTCACTCGGCTGGACAAGGGAAAAGTTACTGTCAGTTGTCTGTCAGGTGCTATGATCCACCACAAAACACAAGCACTTACATCACTCAAGAACAGGTACATATATGATGTGTTCTTTGTACATGTCAGTGTGAATAATCTAAGACATACCTTCCAGGACAACATGACAAGAGATATATAGTAGCTCTATCATCATGTAGCCCAGGCTGGTATGACCCTGACCTTGAGTAGCATCTTACCTTCACCTACATGATACTGCAATATAACAGAAAGACGATAAACTTCAACAAATGGCTGAGCTTCTGGTGTCATTCAAAGGGGATCTAGTCTCTGTCTGCCTGTGACAACATTATAGACAAGCCTCATTGCTTCACTACAGATGATTTGCACCTGTCGCCCCTATGCTTCTGAATACTGGCCAAGACTCTTGCTGTCCCCATATTACCTTTTTTAGGCAAGGCTCAAAGGTTCATAAGTTCATAGGTTCATAGGTAGGTACTAGGCTATCGGCCCTGGGGCCTATACAAGCCCAGTCAAAAAGGTACCCTGGCTTTTGCCACCCAAGAAATTTATTTTTCCTGTGCCACTGTCGAGCAGAGACCCAGAAGTGATCCCCGGGGTGAATTTCGTATTTCCCATCCAATCATCAAGATATTTCTTGAATAGTGCTCATGAGGAGCTTTGTTTGATATAGATAGGTAGTTTATTCTGGAGTATGGGAAGTCTCTGGGACAGGAATCAATCCCTCTGGCATGTTCTGTTTATTGTGGTGAGAAGGTTTAGGTCCCTAGAGCGTGTAGCTCAGACAGATTGGGATTTCTTTAAATGGAGCATGTCCAACAGCTTTGGGTTTGACATAGCTTTGTATGTTAGGCAGAGATCACCTCTGAGTAGGCGATATGAGACAGAGTACAGCTGGAGTGTTTTGAGAGGGTCTGTGTAGGGCATGTGTTTGAGGCTGGTAATCCTCTTTGTGAGGTATTTCTGCGGCATTTCCAGTTGTTGTAGATGTCTTGTGAGGTACATACCAAAAGGGGTGTTGTACTCTATAATGGATCTAATGAGTGATGAGTAGAGGGGGACAATGACTTCTTTATTTCTGCATGAGAAACCTTTTGTGATGAGGTGTGCCACATAGAAGGATTTCCTGACTACTGTGGCAATGTGATTATCAAAGGGGAGACTACTGTCCAGCTGTGTCCAAAGGTCTCTAGTAATAGGTGACTTCATAGTCAGGCACACATATGTTCCACTCACTCAGCTGTGTTGTAGTTCATGGGTACCGAGTTTTTACCAAAGGGGACGACAATGCACTTTTTGGCATTGAGCTTGAGGCCATAGCTTTGACACCAGGCATCTGTCTCAGTGAGGCCCTTTTGTAGGATGTCCACATCATTAGTAGTTTCTATTATGGCTCCTAGTTTACAGTCATCTGCAAACTTCATTAGCCAAAGACCTTCTGTGTTAGCCTGTACTTCAGGGAAGTAGATACTAAACAGGACAGGACACAGGACTGAACCCTGTGGTACTCCACTTGTCACTGGTCTGAAGTCGGATTTGGAGTCTGCTACTTTCACAGTGTAGGTTCTGTCAGTGAGCCAGTTGGCAACCCATCTTGTGACATAGGGATTTATCCCTAGTTTAGTGAGCTTATCTATAATTCCAGAGTGGGAGATGGTGTTGAAAGCCTTGACAAGATCTAGATACGCTGTGTGAACCACGTTACCCTTGTCTACAGCTTTGGTGACTGCTTCAAAGATGTCTATCAGGTTTAGGAGACATGCTCTTCCTTTTACAAACCTGAACTGGTTGGGGACCAGAGTTTGGAGATTATCAATGTCTTTGTTTATAAGTTCCATGATGATACGTTCCATGGCCTTGCAGACCAGGCTCAACAGGCTAATGGGGCGCTAGTTCCTGGGGTCTGTGGTGGCTCCCCCCTTGTGTAGTGGGATAACCGTCACTGTGCACCATTCAGCAGGCACAAAGCCTGAGGTGAGGCTATGATTGAACATGGTACTTAGGTGTGGTGCCAGTTTGTTCTGTTGTTCATGTAGAATGCAGCCTGGGATGTTGTCTGGTCCCATGGATGCTGTGTTCCTGGCTTTGGAGAGTGTGGTTTTTACCTGTGCAGCCGTGAAGACAGCAACTTTGCATTCTTCCGGTATAGAGACGGCCTCTTCCATGGGTGAGAGGGGGTAAAGTTAGCATTGAACCTATCTGCCAGGATGTTGGCAATATCAGTTGGGTCTGTATATTTAGTGCCATTGTGCTTTAACTCAGAGCAGATCTGAGTGTTGCCATTGAGATTCTTGACATAGCTATAGAATGTTTTGTGGTTGTCTTCAGAATCAGTGGCAATTTTGTTTTTGTAACTAGTTTTGGAGGATTTTATCAGGGATCGCAGCTTCTTACTGAGGCTGACCAGGGAACTCCTCCACTCATGGGATTTTACCCTCTTTTGCAACAGTTTCTTCCTTCTGTTGTACAGTTTGTTTATGGCAGGGGACCACCAGATTGGCTTCCTTTTCTTGGAGGATAGCGTCTTGGTTCTGTTTGGAATAGCACAATCCATGCACTCATGTAAGTGCTTATAAAGTGCAATTGTGTAGGATTCAGTAGTCGTAACTGTGTTGTCCATCTGCATGGGTGTCATGAAGTTCACCACTTCTGTCTTAAGAAGCATGAAGTTGGCTTTGGAGAAATTTTTTAACATGGTTTCCTTAATGGGGGGTGAGGGAAGAATGTGGATATGTAGGGTAATTAGCTTATGGTCAGATTGGACCAATGAGCGTTGACTTCAGGTGTGGAATACCAGTCACTCAGGACAAACCAAACCCCGTAACCAAAACAAACCTGGATCACAGCACATAGGGTGGGGATGTATCCATATTTATCAAGGATACCTACACCTCTCTCTACATAGTCTCTACAGGATATGTACCCATAGAATGTTGCACAGCAACATTCTTCCCACTCCACAGGGGTGGGGCCACAAAAGACCCTTGGCATTCACACTCTATGAGCCTGATGAGTCTGATCTGCAAGACAATGGAGCCAATCATAATGGAAGTCAACAATAAAGACATTGGGAACCTTCACACAGTTGAGCACACCTAGTTTGGATTCATCAAATGCAGATCACACCTCCTGAACTGGATAGATTTCTTTGAGACAGTTACCCAGGCTACAGATGATTGAAAGAAGCTCCACACAGCCTACCTATAACTCACTAAGGCCTTTGACACCATTCCCCAGTCAGGTATCAAAGATGAACTCACCATCCTGGGCATGAATCCATACATCACAAGATGGATTGCAAACTGGCTCACAGATAGATCCCACAAATTAGGAGTTGCTGGCTACATGTCAGACTCTACACCGGTAACAACTGGTGTCCCCCAGGGTTCAGTTCTGGGGTCCATCCTGTTTGGTATAGACTTCTCAAAAGTACATGCCAACACAGGAGGGTTGTGGTTGACTAATTTTGCTGGGAACTGTAAAGTGTTTGCCATAATAGATTCCCTGGATGACACAGTTATTCTCCAGAAGGGACTCTATGAGACAGATGTGTGGTGTCAGAAACATGGCCTCAAGCTCAATGTGAAAGAATGCATAGTAATCCCCTTTGGGGAAAACAAAGTACCCACAAACTACCACATAGTTGTTATCCCCGAAAAACTGACAAGGTAATAAGGGATCTGGGGACACAAGTAGATAGTCATCTTTCCTTTGACAACCATGTTGCCAAAGTGATTAGGAAATCCTATGTGGCCCACCTAATCAACAAAGGGTTTGCATCAGGATAAAAAAAGGTAGTGGTGGCCCTCTACTCTTAAGTCATCAGACCCATCATTGAGTACAATGCACCATTTTGGATATACTCGACTAAACATATCCAGCAGCTGGAGACACCACACCGGTACCTCACCAAGAGGATTACTGGCATCAAACAGTTGTGCTATGCAACACAACTGGTAAAACTAAGTCTGTTCTCCGTTGCGTACCGCCTACTCAGAGGCACAGTCTGCCTAACATACAGAGCCATGTCCAACACATAACTGTTGAACATGCTCCATCTACAGATAACAAAATTGAGTCGCACTACACACTCCAGGGATATGAACCCCTCATCACAACAATGAATACAACATGCTGGTGGGATAGAGTACCATCCCAGACACTTGCCTTACTGTGGAACAGAGTCCCAATGTACATCAGACAGAGCCCCTCACTGATACTCTTCAATAGGAACCTTGATGAGTGGATGGGAAACAGACAATTCATGCCAGGCATTATATCAGCAGCCCCACTAGAAAGGGGCTTAGGGTACTAACTATTAGAACTAGGGCTTAGGGGACTACCCAATGGGGTGGTGAAAGCTGCACAACTTGCCTAGGCTAATACATGCCTTCATGAAGATAGTCTACTACATACCTATGAACCTATGTGACAGGTACATGTGTACAGATAGTAGATGTGTACTTCATTGTACAGTCATGTTGTACAGCAGGCACATGCACCACATACACTGCAATGCTTACATATACTTGTGGCTATTATGTACAGTGGGTGAGATGTAAACCTCATGTTTTTTGTGCCATTGGGATGTGTGCTGGGTGGGACAGTCCTGGATGGCTCCCTGTCATGGTCACCCTCTTACACACATCTCTGCCCATCCATCTTTGGCTTATTATACTGTGTCCCCCCTACATATATATAGGTACATAGGTAGGTAATAGGCTATCTCCTGAAGGCATATATTAGTATGGCCAGAGTGTGCAGCTATCACCACACATGGGGTTAGTTCCCTATGCCTCTGTGTAGTAGAGCTGATGAACTGATCCATGGTGTGACAGTTTAGTTTCACATACACTCATCAAGGCTCCTCTGGAAGAGTGTCAGTGAGGGACTTAGCTTAATGTAGGTTGGGAGACTATTCCAAAGCAAGGGAAGTCTGTGAGTTAGTAATGTATCCCTCTAACATGTTCTATTTATTGTTGTGATGATGAAATCCCTAGAGCATGTGGCACAGTGAGCTTGGATTTACTTCAGATAGAGCATGTACATTAGTTCTGCATTGGACATGGACCTGTATGTTGGGCAGATATCGCCTGAGTAGACAGTATGCAATAGAGTACAGATTGAGTTAACTTCAGTCTTGTTGCATGGGGCAACTGTTTGAGGCCAGTAATTCTCTTGTTGAGATATTTCAGTGGTCTTTTCAGCTGCTGAAGGTGCCTAGTCAGAGTCATCGCAAGTGTGCCGTGATACTGTCTGATGGGTCTGATGACTGATGAGTAGAGGGAACCTCCTTTGACCTACATGCAAAGACCTTGGCAATTTGTGTGAACACATAGCATGATTTTCTAACCACTTTGTGAATGTGTTTCTGGAAGTAGAGATGACTATCCACATGTGTCCTTAGATCCCTTATTATTACCTTCATATTTAGGGAGTTGGCACCTATATGGTATTTGTATGACTGTAGCTCGAGGTCATAATTTTGACACCACATCTGTCTGACTAAGACCCATTTTAAGGATGTCTCTGTTGTCCCAAACATCGATTATAACAACCTTTTTACAGTCACACACAAACTTTGCTAACCATAGCCCTTGTGTGTTTGACTGTATTTCTGAAACGTATACACCAGACAGGAGGGGTTCCAGGACTGAGCCATGGGGGACAGCAGTTGTTACCAGCTTACAGTCCAACAGGGAGACCACAATTCTTACCTTGTGAGATATCTCTGTGCCCCAGTTGGCAATCCATCAGATGACATACATGTTTATGCACAGGTTGTTGATTTTTGTGGTTACGACATGTGTGTGGGATGTTGGAAAAGGGATTTTCAAGGTCTATATAAGCCATGTGTAGCTCATTGATGTATGTCCTGGGTATCTGCCTTGAAAACTGTCTAGCAGGTTTAGGGACCATGATCTGCCCCTGACCAAGCCAAAACTGGCAGGGTTGGGTGTTTGTAGGCTCCCAATAGCTCTGTTTATGAGTTCCATAATGATGGACTCCATGGCCTTGCAGATCAGGCTTATTAGGCTTATAAGACAACAGTTCCCATGGTCTGCTGTACACCAACACTTGTGGAGTGCGCCAAATGTTGATGTAACCCATTCAACAGTTTCATATCCTGTACAGAGGGTGAGTCTCAACAGACTGTTCAGGTGCAGGGTCTGTTTGTTTTGGAGTTCACATATGACACAGCCAGGGACACCATGTCATCCCATAGATACGCTGTGTTTTTAGGTTTGGATAGAACTGTTTAACCATTGTATATGTGATTTCTGGCTTTTCACAATCTCCAGGTATGGTAATGGGCCCTTTTGTCAGTGAGAGGGGGGGTAAATATGTATGAACCTGTCTGACAAGATGTTGGCAATGTCAGTCATGTACATGTATTCATTTACACTTTGCACTGACTCAGAACATACAAGAGTTTACATTGATATTTATGACATAGCTAAAGAAAGCTTCATGGTTCTCTATGGACTCTTTGGCAATATTTTTGCCAGAACATGGCTTGGATAATGTTATGAGTGCTCATTGTTTCTTGATGATACTGATCGGAGATTTATTGATCTTCTTTGGATTTTCACTTTCTTTGAACAACTTAAGTACTTGTATTACATAGTTTGATTATGACAGGGGTCCAATATATTATATGGGTCTGTTTTCATATCACTGTGTGTGCAAGGCAGGATTGGTGAATAGTGACAAGTGTCTAGAGTAAGAACTGAAACTGCCAGATATGTGTGGCCCACTGCTGTACTCAGACATGGCCTAAGTGTGTGAGCATGCCCAGTATGACCTTTCAGTATGTTGTTGACTGACATTTGCTTCATTTAAGTGTGTGAGCATGCCCAGTATGACCTTTCAGTATGTTGCTGACTGAAATTTGCTAAATTTGTTTAAGTGTGTGAGCATGCCCACTATGGGTATATATACGATATGTGTGTGAAAAATCAAGATGGTTTTTACTTCAGGGCTCACCTTTGTGTTGTACATCGACAGGAAGCACACTGTGCCTGCATGGCTTCCATGAGTCAATTTGCATAGACCTATCAACATTTCTGCATACAGGGGGGACAACTATTATTTGTACATTTCTTCCCGGGGGGGGCACACCTGATGTTTACTGTGGGTGTACATAGGATGAGGGGTACACCTGACACTTATACACATTTGCTAGGCCTGCACTGCTATGTCAGGTACTCCATTTTCAGTCTGTACTGTTGTCTATCGTACTGGCTTGAGGCATACCACTTTACTACAGACCTTAGCTTCCAATTACATGCATATTAGTTTGTGACTTCATAGCCTAACCAACCCACATCACACTGCCTGGCCTGCTGTTATCTGTCTGCATAGGCCTGGGGGGAGGTTACTCATATGCCTCTTCAGAGGGCATGATACAGCATTTGTTTGTGTTTGCATTTGTCTACAATTGTCCTGCTGGCTGTGACTGTTAGGTATGTGACCCCCCCACCTGGTATGTGTGAGTGACTTAAGTTGCGTCTGTGCCAGTGAAATGCTGTCATGGCTTAGTGGTTCAGTACTGTGACTATAGTGCACAGTATCCTGAGTTCGAGCTCTATCACCGCTTTTTATTTTCCTGCTGGGCAGACCTGACAGTAAAGCAGGTTTGAGCGTGTTTACCCGACTTTGCTCAACTTTGCCTGACTCTGCCCAACATTGCCCGACGTTGTCTGACATTGCGCTGGTTAGCATGGTGCGCAGCTACGCAATTGTATATAAATATGCTCAATACTGGTAAAATGTGCTTAGCAGTGCTTCATATTACTTAAAATAGGGCACTCATGCCTCAGGTGGTGCTGCAGGGCTGCCTATGTCGGATGCACATAGTACACTCCTTATACATGTTTTAAAACAGGTAGTGTCAAGTTAGGCATCCCTTTTACTGTATGTGCGAGTCAGAGAGAGGTATAATTTCCATAGGTCCTACTGAGTCAGTGTATGTGCTATGCATTGCTTCTTTGCCAAGGCCAGGGCATACTGGGCATGCCTCCTTCTGCCTACTGGGGCAGGCTCAGGTTGTTCCTCCTCTTCCGAGTCACGCTGTGTGTTTGCAGGCCTTGGCAATGATGGGGGGCTGTTTGGCCCTGCCCCATGCTGTTCCTGCTGCAGTTGTTTCCACAGGATCATATTGTGTAGCATGGCACATACCGTAACAATTTGGGTACATGTAGTTTGTGAGTACTGCAAGGCTCCACCAGATGTGTCCAGGCACTGGAACTGTGACTTGAGCATCCCAAATACATGCTCAATTATGTTTCTTGTTTGTGCGTGTGCCTCATTATGGAGTTCTTGTTGAGGTGTGTGTGCATTTCTGATGGGTATCATCAGCCACGGCTCCAGTGCATATCCAGTATCCCCCACTAGGTGACCATCAGGGATGTCCCCATTGGCAAATCTCTGGTACAGCTGTGACAGATGCCAGATGTGGGAATCGTGATAGCTCCCAGGGCAGCCAGCGCACACATTCATTATTATGCCCTGGGCATCGCACATGACCTGGCAGTTGATGGAGAGGAAGCCCTTGCGGTTGATGTAGACCCTACCCCACTCACCAGGTGGTGCTTTGATGCATATGTGCGTGCAGTCTATTGCACCCATTACTTCAGGGTATTCTGCTATTTGGTGGAAAAGACGCATATTGCTGGCCAATACCTCACGGGCATTGGGGATATATACGTGGTCACCGACATGTGCTGACATGGCATCCAGGAACTGGTGGAGTACACTAAATGCTGATGCCTGTGAAATCCCCATCATATCACCAGTTGGTCATTGGAAGGTACCTGTAGCTAGTATTCTTATGCCAACACATACCTTGGTATCCACTGAGATGGGTTCCCCTCTGTTGGTTCTGTGTGTGAGGCGTGGCTGGCACAGCTCAACAATTTGCTGTAGGAGGTCTCTGTCCACCCTATAGTGCTCCACTATCTCCAGCTCATGTAGCCCCTGGTAGGTTACCCTGGGTCTGTACACTCTTCTCCGTCTCCTCACTGTGGGTTGCTCAGCAGCATTCACAACATCACCACCTTCACCACATTGCACATGTTGGTTTATGACAGCCAGAGCAGCCCCTAAGATTTTGTCTGACTTAAGCTTTTTAAGTTTTCACTCTTTGTATACTGCAGTGTTGCAGAGTTCTTGGGGAAATAACAGGGAGGAATGCTGTTTGCAGAGTTTAAAGTGCTGGGCTGGGCTTGGCTAGTCTGTTACCTGTGTAATTGGCTGATTCTGATATATTTTACCTGGCAGCTCTGCTAGTTCTCATTGGTTAACTTCCTACTACTTCTTTTCCTTCCTTTTGCCTTTCTGTTTCCGCCCGGGGGGAAGCACCGCGAAAACAAGCGCAAATGCATGCACACGCATGCACATGCTGTGTGCATGTTTTCAAGGAGTTTCCTATCTTTTAACATCGTGCACCTTTGGTATGAGGTTTTCAAATAGGACAACTGTAGGCACACCTCTTGCAATCCTGAGCAACTCAAAGCAAACATAAGCCACTGTGCTCCTATTAGCTTGCAGCCTGTTTGACACACCCCCTCATGATGTCACCTATATTCAACTCTACTACTCCGACTCTTACACTCTTGGGACATGGCTCACATGCTGGGGAAAACTGGGATTCACTATCCTTATTTTGATTTGCATAGGATGCCTACTAATGCATGGTTACATCTCTGACACTGAGCTTCCCCCTCTTAGCAACTACTACCCAGTGGCCATGTTGTCTACAGCCTGCCATTCACCTGCATGGCAGAATAAGCTTTTTAGTGAAAATGCCTATTTTTGGCTTTTTTTAAATTATTTTCTTGTTTTTATAAGTGCCGCACATTTGCGCGGTGCTGCGCTATGCTTAAACATCGGAGATCGGGGAAAAAAAAAGTTAAATTGTTATATTTTTAAACATTTATAAATGACAATGGCCTTATATATGGCCATTGACATGCTTCCTCAACTGTATGCATCCTTTATTTGGAGCTATCATAGCTCTGTTTAGCTATTTGCAGAACAGTACTCCGTTACCAACAGAGTACATTTCTGCAGATAACACTAATCTTCCACGCACAGGTTAGTGTTCCCTGGATCACAAATTTACCTCATTTGCATGGCTTTCACCAGCAAATGAGGTAATTTGCATACCATGATGCTGTCCGTGCAAGAGTAGCTTTAGCAGCTCTCGTGCACGCCCCTGCCGGCTGTACCTGGATCGCACGGCAGACATATTGCCTGTTTGACATCTTACACTACTCTACAACTCCGTGCAATCTTTTGAGAATCCGGGGGACTGCGTTTACTGTGACTTGTAAAATTTGGTTTAATACCTAGAACCTAACGAATACTACCACTATAAAAATAGTTTGTGTTGAATAATTTGCTATTTATATTTCTTTCATAACCTGTACCCTTCCAGAGATATGAACATTTGTTTGAAATGTGAGGACATCATTTGATTCTGTCAAAAGTCTTAGACTCCGCCCATTGGAAGTTACAGTGGAAACTTCCTGAGCTCCATTAGAGTGAATGAGTTAAAATAACCTCCAGGTCAGTAGCCTTGTGATCTCCTATGATCTTATGATCCTGTGAAAAACCTATCACTTTTTGTCTATTTTCAGCAACTAAAAATCAAAACCAGAAAATAATTTTAAATAGAACATAACAAAAAAATGTCAAGACAAAAGTTGCTTGATCATAGATCCACCCAAAGAGTCCTGCTTCGACAGTGGGTTGGGGTGTCGGCTGTTAAACTAATGAGTGGTCAGTTTCATTCCGATTGACGGCAGTATGGAGAACCAATGCTGTTTATTATATGGCAAGGTAGAGATATGATCTCTAGCAGGCTAGAATTGTTCCAGTGTTAGTGGGTGTTTTAGTGGGTGAAAGTCCCACAGTACCAGGGCAGGGCCAGAGTCTGGTCATCATTCGCTTTCACCTCCTTGCAATGCTAAAAAAAATAAGTAAATTTTGCTCCAGACTAGTTCTAATGCTCTATTATGAATGCTACATGCTATGAGTTGTGCCAACATTATGTTGTCATTTTTTATCCATATTGCCCTTTCAAAGTCTCTGTTACCTCCTAACATCTGATTACTATCCATACTATCCAGGGCTGCCGGAAGTTTTCCAATGATCTTTAGGGGGCGATATCGCCCATGTTGAGAACCACTGATTTACGCAAAATTAACTCAGAAGTAACACACATTTATGTTAGTTACTAGTTACTAAAAAACGTAATATATTACTATTACTTTATAACTATTTTGAAAAAGTAACAAGTTATATTACTAGTTACTATAAATATATTATAGTATTATATTACATATTGTAATATATTACTCCCATCACTGGCTGTTCTTTTGAGAAATATTGTAAGACTTTTTGTTGGCAAAAGTAACATTATTAATTTAATTTCTCACAACTTCAAAATTTGCAATGTCAGTTTCAGACTTGCCCTCATGATAGATAGTCCAGAGATGATGCCAGTAAAACATTACTTTTTTCTTACTTCTGTAGTGACCCAGGAAAAACTATTTATGGTGCTCCTTTTTTGCAGTGAATTAAAGTTACTTATGTGTATAAGAACTGTTAAAGAGTTTCACTGACTGCATCATCAGTGAGGGGCTATTAAGTGGAGACTAATTATGCATAATGTTGACTTGAAGGTTATTTTTATCGTATTTTCATAATGCCAATATTTTGTTAGTTTGCAAACAACATAGATGGGCAAGTGAATGTTTATGTTGTCAGCCATGGTTCATGTGAGATGAAAGTTTTGCTTTCAGCAGACAATATCTCAATCACGAATGCTTGGGTATCCAGGGACTATGCGGATAGAGTGGAACAATGATAGAAACCATATAATTAGATTTTTGGGTGCTCAGAGTTAAAATTTTCTATGGTTATTATGTCTGATTTAACACGAACATAAAGCCAGCATAACACATTTTGTTAACAAAAATATCATCCTTACTTTGTGGATATAAATGAAAGTCATGGACAGATGTTTAACATTGCCAACTTTTATATTAACAAGTAAGTATTCATAGTGGTTGGTAAATCAAAGATGGCATGAAATTACAACTAAATAAAACAGTGACCCCGTCCAGCATACTCTTATGTCCTGACTGATCGATAATATTTTATCCCAGTGATGTGAGTGAAATAACTATATCAATTGGCTCAGCCCAGGTGTAGGAGTTAGACACAATTTTAGTTTTGCAATGAGGTGTCAGCTATGTAGACAATATAATTTGCTAGGCACACTTTTAACATTCATATTGATTACTTTCAGTATTAAATATCAGTAGCTACATCAACTGTAACATATTAGACTGAGACACATACCTCTTAACTGTTCAGATTTTTGCAGATTGTTCAGATTTTTGCCTCATATATTTGATTTGCTACTCACAAAATGTATGTTTTTCTGGCAAGTGACTGAGGATTGAAGTCACTAAATAATGACATATATACGAGTTTCAGATTTTACATTCTTCAGAAAATATATGCTAACACAATCCTGTTATTTTAGCAACTTTCTGAGTTTATAAGATAAGTATTTAAAATTTCTCCCTATTTTTGGGCCTTTGTCTCCCATTATTTTAGGCTTTGTCCAGATTTCTTGCTTTAAGAGGTTGAGAGGTATGCGGAGATAGTGTCTGGATTCACATCACCACAGAGTATTAAAGGACCATGATAGGATGCTAGCAGGAATTTTAAACCATATGATTGTAATAGTTATTTGTTTTCTCTTGTATCGTGAATAAATGCAACATTTTTATCAGGTACAGTTAGTTTTTCTTCAGAGCTGGTGCCTGCAGCCAATATATGCATATATGCTATATGTGTATACTTTCAAGTTTTTTTCCAGGTGATGGCACAGTTATGAGGTATGGATAGCATAGTACAACTATACAAGAGAATATGAACTTATTAGACTAATACCTGTAGAGTTAATATTAGTAACCGACTCATGGGTTGATTTGGTTGTTGTCTATTGACTAATAGTAATATGTAATATGGCTGAGCTAATTTTAGTATGCATGTGCTTTTAAGTCCTTACAGTATGTACCTGAGCATAGAAGTTTAATTTATTCAAAGCTTTATTATCAAATGCCAAAGTGTGATTAATACATCATCTCCCTCGGATAAGTTCAAATGTGGCCTTTTTGGACATTTCAATATGACAGCATGTTAAGATGCATTATATTTGTTCATCAGCTAAGGAAGGATATAAAGTTACCAGTGGTAACCACAGGACTCAGTGTTGGGCCCGGTCCTATCTTACATTATTTCTCAGACCTTCAGGCCAACACTACTGCCCTATGGCCATATACGTTTACAAATAACTGCAAACTGGGTATAGTTATTTGATCTGATACTTAATTCACAACTGATCCATTATGGGTCAGACCATGTTAACAGCAAGTGCAAGGACAGTGGTCTTAAATTATATGAGAAAAAAATCAACTATTTATTATTTATTTATTTATTTATTGACATTTGATTACCAGGGAAGTCTGACTGGGTAGGAGCCCATTTTCAGCAGAGACCCATGGAGAAAAGCTCCAAAGTTTTACAAAACATTTTAAGAGCAATCATTTTGTAGTCTTTAAAAATAAAACAAAAAAACAGCTACAGTTTAAATAACTATACCAAATTAGATATATGAAAGCATTAGTTAAGAATAGATACAGGTTATATGACAATGATTATTTTAGCCACTTTATTGAGAAATTGGTTAGTATAAACAGGAATTCAATAAAAGTGAGAGAAAAACAGGCCTATGATATATTTAGAAAGAAATCCAGGGGAGAGAAATTGATAGAAGTAAGAAAGTGAGTGAAAAATGTAGAGTAAGGAGATGTAAGGTATTGTTCACATTTAGGGATATAGTTTATCCTGGGGTTGAGCAAGTTTTAAACTACATTACAAAAAAATCAAAGTACTAAAATTCATTTTGATAAGCAAAACATTTTCTATTAACATTTAGGCAGCATACCCTGCAATCAGTCATAAGTAATCTATGCACTGTTGTTGATAAAGTAAAGTTGTGTAAGTAAACTTACCATAATAATAGAGATTCTAATTATCACTGCTGCAGTAGGCTTAGCTATAAAAGTTATATCCTGCTGAGTATATAACAGCTGGCTGGTGTCCAAAGCTTCAGAGCACCTTCCACATTCTCAAACTGTCAGGCTACTTGAGCTAAACTGAGTAAAAGACAAGTGTGGGCACAAAGCCCTTCACAGATTTCCTGCCAACAGAGAGGGAAGCTGAGCCCTAAAAGGACAATGCTATGAAGAACAAAAAGTAAATAACTACAGCCTGGCATAAAATACACACCAAGATATCAATGGGAATAAAGGAAGGATGCAGCTACTGCAGTAGTGATCATTAAAACATTTACTGTTATGGTAAATTTACTTACCCAACTATACTATGTTCATTACTGCAGTAGCCTTAGTTATATGGGTAGATTACCCTAGCTTACTGCATTTGGAAGGAAGAAGGAGAAGAATCCAGGAACCCCTGGATAATGACCTTTGCAAAGCCTGATCTAGGCCTAGAAAAGGAATCTAGCTTATAGTGCTTTGTAAAACTATGTACAGAGGACCACATTACAGCTTCTAGAATACTTCTAGAATTCAACCCTTTCCAAAAAGCCATAAAGTCAGACAAGGCCCTGGTAGAGTGGCCTGTGGTGAGTATAACAAAAAGTAATAGCCCTAGACAGCTATTTGGATATAGTCTTTTTTGCATAGGTTGTCCCTTCTTCTTGCCTTCACAAGAAATGAACAATTGATTTGAAGATCTGAAAGATTCAGTTCTGGCAAGATAGTACCTGTGTTGACTGTGAACATCCCATGTATGGAGTATTCTTTCCCTGTCATTTTTGGGTTCAGGAACAAAAACAGGGAGATGGATAGCTTGGTGTAAATTAAACTCAGATACCACTTTAGGCATAAAAGACAGATTTGTTCTCAAAGAAACCCTGTCCTTGTTGAACATGAAATAGGGTCAACTCACCATAAGAGCTTGAAACTCAGATACCCTTCTTGCAGAGGTCAAAGCAATCAATAAAACTGTTTTCCATGTTAAGAGCCTCAAGTCAGCCATGTTAGCTGGCTCAAATAGAGCAAGGATCCATAGACAGACATGCTGAGATTGCTGATAAGTGAACCTTGATAGAGGAGTAAGAAAACCCATAGGATAGTATTTCACACAAATAATATAACACTAGAGAACAACTAACTCTGAATGGATGCTGGTTATGTTGCTGACACCAACTAGAAAACATTTTCAGTTTGTTAATATATGATTTTCTAGCAGCAGGCTTTTTTGCCTCCATTAGTTTCTGCTGAACATCCTCATGAAACAGGTGAATAAAAGGAATTAATACCCTGTCATCCCAGCAGTCATTTGAAGTTGATTGGTGACAGGGTGTATCAAACACTCTTATTCTTGTGTGTGTAGATACACACTATCAGGAAGTATGTGGCAATTGCCCCTGGCCATTTCGAAATGAAGGGGAAGCCACAGTTGTTTGGGCTAGAAGGGAATAACCAAATGATCTAAGGAGATACTTTCTGAACTTTCAGAAGTACCCTGGATATTAGTGAAAATGGTGGAAAAGCATACAGGACCATTCCTGTCCAATGAAATGAAAGGACATCTGTCTTCCAGGCATTCTTCCATGGAGTACTGGAGCAGAATCTTGCCAGGTGATTATTCAGAAAGAAGGCAAAGAGTTCTACTTGCAGCACTCCCCGCAAATAGTAGATCCTGGGGACCAAAGATGATTCAGATAGTTGAATGCCTTTATCAGGTCAAGCATCTCTTTTACATTTATATGTCTGAATCTGTCATTGGTGTCCCACACACCTTAAACTTTTATCCCTCCTGAAACTGCTCCTCTAGCAAAGTCATAAGTATCTGTGGTGACTGATTGCTTTGGAACAGGGAAGGAGAAGGGGAGACCTTGATTTTATAATATCTGTTGTATCCAAGTAATTTCTGTTCTGACAACCTCAGTACTGTGATGTAAAAAGACAAGGGGTGTTAGTGCTGGCACTACACTTCATATACCATTGTATCTTTCTCATGCAGAGTCTTCTTATGGTATCATTAGAATCACAGAAGCTGTGAGACCCAAACTCCTGAGGTATTCCCTTGCAGTGACTGACGTCTCAGTGGGAAACTCTAGAAATAGATCTAGATATAAATCTTTTTTTTTGTTCTGGTAGAAGAAAAGCTCTTTGAACTGTGGCATCTAGTTGACATCCCAGAAAGAAGTCAAGAAAGACTTTTAACTGTTCTCTTGGAATCCCAGCTTGTGTGAGAAATCTCACAGCCAAAAAATGTGGATATCCTGTAGCCTGAACTGAGCTATAACTGGACCCAAACACTTTGTAAACACTCTTGGTACAGCGGATAGTCCAAAGGGTAAGATAGATAAATGATAATGAGATCCAGACAACCAAAACCTTAAGAAATGTCTGAAGTCTGGATGAACATGAATGTAATGATAAGCATCTTTTAAAATTATTGTTATCAGGAAACTTGAATGAGGAAGAAGAGGTTAACAAGTTGTGATGTGGCATAATTCAGAGTTTGGAGAAAAATGTAGAACTGGTCTCCAAGGATTTTCCTTCATTGGCACTAAAAACATCCTTGAATAAAACCCCATTCCTACCTGGGAAGGTGGAACTGTTTCTATCATTTCCTGGGACAACTTACAATGAAGAATGGGTGGAAACAAAATAGTCTGATCTGGAGAATAACAAATTACTCTTGGAAAGGATAAATTTCCTCCAATTGCCATCTGTCACCTTGATGAATGATCTTCAGAACCAATTTGCCATAGAGAAAAATGGCGATTCAGACTTTCTAGAATTAAAAAGGGGCTGCCAGGGTGGAAGTTGTGGGGAACAAAATCTCTTAAATATTCATTTTTGACTTATGAAATTGTCCTTGGGTTTTTGAAAGTTTCCAGAATTTTCCTTGCATCCCATGCCATTTCTTCTTAAGCATCTGTTTACCTGCATTTTGCTTTTATGACCAAAAGTGAATGAGGAGTTAGAGAATCCCTAGGAAATTTTGGAAAAGGAAGGATGAAAAATCTTAGAGATTCCCAGTATCAGTTTACCCCTTTCATCACACATTTTGATCACCTCTGCAGCAGAGGATCAAAAACTAAATCTCTATACCAAGGAAGATTTAAAATCTCATTTTAACATAATTTGGGGGTTCTGAGCATGTAGCCATGCAAACCACCTCAAAACAGTACCAGTGGCTATAGCCCTTGAAGAAGTATCAACATAGTCAGACATACACTATATACAATCAGTAATGACTTCAACAATAAAAGAAATTATATCATTCAAAGCAATGTTTTCCTCACAAGAAGAAGCTGCAAACAAAACATTCCTCACACTTTCACAATTAGTCAGGACAAATTTAGTATATGAACTTGACAATTGAAAATCTTGAAAAGTGAAGTTGCATAAGTTTATGCTTTTTTCCCATACTTATCAATAATCTTCCCATCTTTATCAGAAATATTAGAACTGGAGTTAACTAAGTGCTTAGCAGCAGGATTAACTAAAGCTGTAGCTGCTGGATCAGGTTTAGATATACTGTAAAACAACTTAAGAGACTGAGGAACTATATACATCCTAGCTGCCTTTTTAGGGGTACCTTGCTGACTGACAGGAAGATTGTGGATAGTAGCAAACAAATGTCCTTCAAAGGTAACAGAACTGGAGGAACAGGTGCATGTTCTGGCAATTCATTCTGTGATAGGTCATAGTATTTTCTTAGCGATTGAAAAATTCAGTGTTCTCCCACTGAAAACACTGGCACACTCAAGAAATACTTTCAGAGAAAGAGACCCCCCCACACACACACACACGGACAGACAGAAACTGAAATCTCCTCTAAGTCTGAATCAGAAATCTGAGAAGTAACCCCTGTATCTGTCCCCTTGTCCTCCTGTCCAGATTCATAATCTTGAATCTGTTTAGGAAAGGAGGGATCTCTCTTTCATTTATAAATACTGCTTTAAAAGAAGGATAAATAGCTTGAATTAAACCCTGTGCCAGATCCAGTAAACTGTTCCTCTCTAGGGAAATTTGAGGCAGATTAGATACGTTTAATTTTCTGTTTCTTTTTACTAGGAAAAATTGGAACAACAGTGTTATTAATGGAGGTAGCAGCTTTCCCAGGGATGGACACAACATTCTCATAAAGCAGGACAGCCTTCTCTGTTCTCTCTCCCAGGACCAACCAGATTGGTTCTCCCCTGCTCACTGAGAGGACTGCAACAGCCACAGAGGATGTGGTTAACCCCAGTCCATAATGGCTGTAGGTGCTACACTAGAGGGATCTGGGCTGAGGTACAACTAATGATCACAGCAGTCACCCGCATGCAGATGAGGCAAATTGCTAGCCTGATGAGATGGCAAAGGTTTTGTGTCTGGAAGAAGGATCAACTGTAGGACTAAGATCTTTTCAAGGCCAAGGTGAACATGGTGCCTATTCCCCAAGGAAAATAAGCAGCAAATGCCAGAAAAAAAAAAAGTCTTCAACAATCACTTTTTCACAGACAAATTCAATAAAAAGCATTTTAAACACTTTGCCAGCCCATAAAGTAAATTAAACACAGTTTCACCACAATAAAAAATGGTTTTCAGTTATTTTAAACAACTTTTAACTGACAGGAAAAACAGCACTCCCATTTAAAAGTACAGTACAGTAATGTGACAGTCTATTGAAACAAAAACACCCAGCTTTAAATGAACTTGCCTGAAAAGAAAAGTATCAGTAATAAACAAAGTTATTAAATACATTTTTTTTCTGCAAAGAGAACTTATCTGCTCAGCAAAGGAACAGCACAAGATGACCGTTGATCTTCGAAAGCCTCAGAGAAGTGCACTCTTCAAAGGCAGTAAAACTCTGAAGTGGTTGACACCCAAACTTGTTGTTTAGTGAGCTCAGCATGAGTTGCATGTCAGTTTGGATGTGTGGAAGGTGCCCTGAAGCTTTGGAAGCTAGCTGGTTGCTATATTCTTTGCAGGATATAACCCATAGCTAAGGGTACTACAGCAGTGATCAATATGATGAATATTTTTTAATATTTTGGCCATCATGTCTCGGCAGTAGTTCATAAATTCTTCTGTCTACCTCATCTAATTTCCAATGACATCTCATTTACACCCAAAGAAGTCTTAATACTCTGTTGCTCATATTTCATCAACCTATTATTGAATATAATGTCATTTTTGGCATGTATTTGTTGAAACATAGCACTCAATTTAAGGGACCACAGACCATTTTGGCATGTATTTGTTGAAACATTGCACTCAACTTAAGGGACCACAGATCTTCCTAATTAAAGCAATCAATGGTCTTAAAAATCTTAGTTATCAGGACTGACAGGAAGCAGGCAGCTCTCTCTATATACTCATTTTTGTTATAGACTCCTCTGTGTGGATCTATGCCCAGCCTTTCAAATTATGAAAGATATGATTCTCTTCGACCTCCTTTTCCTTTGTAGCACAATTGGTTTCTTAAATATCTGATTAAAGGCAGTAAACCTTAATCAACATCAAAATAAGACTCAATGGTGTGATGGATTCATATTGTAATGTTATCTTCTACCTCTGGAGCAAACTATCACTACATGTCAAACAGAATAGTGCCCTTGACATTTTCAAGGTTAACCTAGCTAATTGAGTAGCCTCAGATTTTCCCCTGATCAAACTACCATGAGGCTGGAGGAAATTTTGAATATGGATTATTGGCTAGCCTTGTAATGGTTTGCAGAGTGAGTCTAGTTCTTAAATGTGAACCTAAGAACTGTGCCTGAAATTGGTCTAATGTTATCAGTGCACTGTCCCAGTAAACACACAAACATGCATACACTCATAAATACCTTAATTAGTTAAATTAATTGAAGACTTTATTTTAGGCTGAAAATAGAATATGTGTCCCAGATGCATCTGCAACAAGCTGGAATTACATCAGAAATAAAGTTATATTCATTTTTTTTTAGAAAACTGACCTTTATTGTCAGTGTAAAGCAATTTTAACCAAAACCCTCTCTACTGGCCATGAAAATATGACCATGCCAATTTCAGTACTTTCCTGCATTAAAGATTTTAATTGAGCCATTGCAGTCAGGCATGTGGATTATATGTCAGTCCATATAGCATTTCCTGAAAATTTTGCTAAGAAGTTTTTTGGGTGGGATTAGACACTGCCTTCTACTTCTTAGCACCAAATGTAGGTTTTTATAAGCAATTCACAATGACATTTGGACCTTTTTCATTAAACATAGGATGATACTCATAGTCATTATGTGAATGTGTAAAGGCTATCTGCACTGTCCATGAATGAGCACAGCAAAGCTGAAATTCATAGAGGCCACTTAAGCTAACACTTGATGGCTGCAATTCACCATAAGCAAATTAAGTCATTATGAGAATCAAATGAGAAATAATGTAAAACTGTGTATGGTAATGAAGTCTTTTTCCATCTACTTATGATTCATAGTCAAAGTTTTGTGCTTTTCCGCAGTGTCCACTGATTCATTATAAAAGGTAGCCTCCTGCCTGGATCGTGCTATCCCAAACAGAACCAAGACGCTATCCTCCAAAAAAAAGGAAGCCAATCTGGTGGTCCCCTGCCATAAACAAACTCTATCTACTTTGCAATCTGTGATGATGCCCACTTGTCATTTTGTTGGTAAGTGGAAAATATTTCTGTTTATTTTTTTTAATTATATTTGAATAATTATTAATGGTAAAATGTATCGCTAAATATTAAACCACTTTTTCTTCATTTTGTCCCACTCTTCTCTCACTCTCTTTTTTTTTTATATGCTGGATTTCCACTGGAGCCATGGCTCATGGGTTCATAGGTAGGTACTAGGCTATCGGCCCAAGGGCATAAGTACGCCTAGCCAGCAAGGTTCTCTGGCTTACGCCACCCAAGAAAGTTAATTTCCTGTGCCCCTGTTGAGCAGTGCCACAGAAGTGATCCCCAGGGTGAATTTCCTATTTCCCATCCACTCATCAAGATTTTTCTTGAAGAGTGCTAATGAGAAACTTTGCTTGACATAGATGGGTAACTGGTTCCAGAGTATGGGATGTCTCTGGGACAGGAATCTATCCCTCCAGCATGTCCTGTTTATTGTGGTGACAATGTTTAGGTCCCTAGAGCATGTAGCTCGGAGGGACTGGGATTTCTTTAGGTGTAGCATGTCCAACAGCTCTGGGTTTAGCATAGCTTTATATGTTAGGCAGAGATCTCCTTAGAGTAGGCGATATGCTACAGAGGAAAGCTGGAGTTTTTTGAGATGGTCAGTGCAGGGCATCTGTTTGAGACCAGTAATCCTCTTTGTGAGGTACTTCTGTGGCCTTTCCAGCTGCTGCACATGTCTTGTGAGGTACATTCCAAAAGGGGCGTCGTACTCTATAATGGGTCTAATGAGTGCCGAGTAGAGGGGAACAATGACCTCTTTTTTCCTGGATGAGAACCCTTTTGTGATGAGGTGTGCCGCATATAAGGATTTCCTGACTACTGTGGTGGTGTGATTATCAAAGGAGAGACTACTGTACACCTGGGTCCCAAGGTCTCTTATCACACATTCAGCATTAAGTAGACTGCCATTTATGTGGTAGTTCATGGGTACAGAGTTTTTACCAAAGGGGATGACAATGCACTTTTTGGCATTGAGCTTCAGGCCATGCCTCAGACACCAGGCATCTGTCTCAGTGAGGCCCTTCTGTAGGATGTCCACATAATTTTGCGGATTTGACTATGGCTCCTAGTTTGCAGTCATCTCCGAACTTCATTAGCCAGAGGCCTTCTGTGTTAGCTTGTAGTTCAGAGAAGTAGATACCAAACAGGAGAGGTCCCAGGACTGAACAATGTGGTACTCCACTTGTCACTGGTTTGAAGTCAGATTTGGAGTCTGCAACTTTTACAGTGTGGGTTCTGTCAGTGAGCCAGTTGGCAACCCATCTTGTGTTGTAGGGATTTATACCTAGTTTAGTGAGTTTAGCTATAATTCCTGAATGGGGGATGGTGTTGAAAGCCTTGGCAAGGTCAAGATAGGCTGTGTGAACCACCTTACCCTTGTCTACGGCTTTGGTGACTGCCTCAAAGAAGTCAATCAGGTTCAGAAGGCATGATTTGCCTTTCACAAATTAAAACTGGGTGGGGTCCAGAGTTTGGAGGTTACCAATGTCCTTGTTTATGAGTTCCATGATGATATGTTCCATGGCCTTACAGACCAGGCTTGTCAGGCTAATAGGATGATAGTTCCCAGGATCAGTGGTGGCTCCCCCTTTGTGGAGTGGGATAATTGCTGCTGTGCACTATTCAGTGGGCAGAAAGCCTGATGTGAGACTATGATTGAACATGGTGCTTTGTTGGGGAGCCAGTTCGGTCTGAAGTTAATGTAAAACCCAGCCTGGGATGTTGTCTGGTCCCATGGATACTGTGTTTTTGGTTTTAGAGAGTGCAGCTTTTTCCTGCATAGATGTGATTACAGGGACTCTGCATTCTTCCTGTATAGATATGGGTCCTTTAGGGGGTGAGGGTGGGTAAAGTTAGCACTGAACCTATCTGTCAGGATGTTGGCAATATCAGTTGGTTCTGTAATTTTCATGCAGTTGTGCTGTAACTCAGAGCAGATCTGAGTGTTGCCATTCAGATTCTTGACATAGCTATAGAATGTTTTGTGGTTTCCTTTAGAGTCAGTGGTGATTTTGTTTTCATAGCTAACTTTGGAGGATGTTATAAGGGATCTCAGCTTTTTAGTGAGGTTGACCAGGGAGCTCCTCCACTCATGGGATTTTACTCTCTTTTACAACGGTTTCTTCCTTCTGTTGTAGAGTTTGTTTATGGCAGGGGACCACCAGATTGGCTTCCTTTTTTTGGAGGATAGTGTCTTGGTTCTGTTTGCGATAGCACGATCCATGCACTTGTGTAAGTGCTTATAGAGTGCATTTGTGTAGGATTCAGCAGTTGTAACTGTATTGTCCATCTGCATGGGTGTCATAAAGTTCACCACTTCTGTCTTAAGAAGCATGAAGTTGGCTTTGGAGAAATTTTTTTACCATAGTTTCCTTAATGGTGTGTGGGGGAAGGATACGGATATCTAGGGTAAGTAGCTTATGGTCGGATATGACCAACGAGGAGTTGACTTCAGGTGTGGAACACTGGTCACTCATGTTGGTAATGACTAGGTCTAGGATATTGTTGCCCCTGGTAGGGGTGTGGATAGTTTGATCCAGGGCATTGGAACTTATAAATTCCAGAAAGCAGTAAGCGAGGAAGTTGGTACATGAGTAGTTTTCCCAGTTAATGGTGGGGTAGTTGAAATCCCCCATTATTAGGGTGTTTGGTTAAACCCTAATATTTTCCAGTATATCAAGAAAAGAGGAGTGGGAATCCTGGGGCATGGTGGGGGATCTGTAGCAAGATACAATTTGGATTGCAGTTTTGCCCAGAGTTAGTTGCACTTGTATGACCTCGGATGCATTATGCTGTGCAACTAGCCTGGAGGTGTGGATATCCTTAATGAATATGGACACACCTCTGCCTTTGGTGTTCTGGTCCAGGTTAGATGGCCGAAAAGTGTGGTATGAGTTATAGCATGGTAATGCAAAGGTGCTCTCTAGAGCCTTGAACCAGGTCTAAGTTACTGCACAGATATTGATGTTCTCCATTTTAAGGAGTGCCTCGAGTAACTGCATTCTGAAATTTAGACTTCTAGCATTGAGTAGCAATACCCTCAGTTTTTGCTTGCCTGTTTCTGTTACGGTGGTGAATTTATCATTTGAACCTTGCCTAAAAAAGGCACTATAGGGGCAGCAAGACCCTTTGCCAGTATTTGGAATCCCAGGGGTGCCAGGTGCAGACCATCTCTGGCAAAGCATCATGGTCTGTCGATCATGTCATCCCAGGCAGACAGATACTGAATCCCCTTAGAATGACACCAGAAGCTTAGCCAGTTGTTGAAGTCAATCATTTTGTCCTTGCACTGCGATATCCTTCTGGATGATGGCAGGATGCTACTCAGGGCTAATGTCATACCTGCCTGGGCTACAAGATGGGAGAGCTATTCCATATCTCTTTTTATGTAGTCCAGGGAGGTACATCTCAGGTTGTTCACACCAACATGGACAATGACAGAGTCATATTTGTATTTGTTGTGGAGTGACCTAAGTGCATGGGTTATGGGGCAGATCCCGGCACCCAACAGGTAGCTGACAGTAACCTTCTCCTTGTTTAGCCTGGTGAGTGGGACATCAGTGTGCTATGACTAGTGTGTTTGGGTACGTTGTTTTGCCTTATGGGCTGTGGTTTATTGGAACACTGAGTCTTTGGGCTATGTGTCATTTGGGTTGTGTTGGGGGGTGGAGGTTGCTTGCATTTCTGCTTTGGAGGTCTCTGTTGCTTGAGCAGATTATTATTGAGAGCCTCTGTGAATGTTTTTGTGTTTCTATGCGTGGATTTTGGTGGTGTAGGTTTAGTGGGACTATGTGATGAGTGTGATGTGGTGCAAGTGTTTACCTTCTCCTCTTGACTGTCAAGTTCAGTCTTGGTTGGAAAGAGCTTTACCTCCAGTTTGGCTAGATAAGTGCATCTCTCACAGGTTATGGTGTTGGCTGGTAGGAGGAAAGGTTTGTCGGTGTACATGAGGCATTGCCCCAAGATGCCCAGATTCATCAGATAGACAGAAGAGAACACTGGGAGCTGACCCTTGCACATGCCTGAATAAAAAACTACTTTCCTCTAGACAAGTGAGGAAAGTGAGTATAAGTGTTGTTGTTCTCTAAGTAAGTGAGGAAAGTAAGTACAAAAACTGTTTTCCTGTAGGTAAAGAGGAAGGTTGAGTGCTGTAGTAATTTGTAGCTTAATTAATACTAACAACAAGTTCTGAACAAGTGCTGAGCACGAATAAACAAATTCAAGTGCTAAAACTAAGAATCTGCACCTGGATCTTGTGGTAGATAGGCTACCTAGTGCTTACCACTCCCACTGATCAGCTAGAATGCTTCCCTCCAACGTAGAAAGACTTGGGGTCTCAGAAGCTTGCAGATAGTCCTGGATACAGCAAATCTATATCTGGACTAGACTAGTTAAAAGAAAGATGGGAAACAAGTGCAAACACAGGCTTTTAAACCAGAAAGTTGAACGAGATGGAAAAACTTCCCAAACGGCCAATAAACTACAATTTCTGGGCCAGAAACCACTCTTGTGGGAGATAGGCTACCTAGTGCTTACCACTCCTACTGATAAGCTAGAAAGCTTCCCTCCAACACAGAAATGCTTTGGGGGCTTAGAAGCTTACAAACAGTTCTGGTTACAGCAAATCTGTATCTGGACTGGACTAGTCACAGGAAAGGCAGGAAACAAGCTTAGATTTTTTTTTTTGTAAAGTGGAAAGGGAGAAAGAAGAAACAGAAGATAATTCAAAATTAAGGACCTAAGTGGCTTGCCCTTCACAAATGTTCTCTCTGTATTAGGTAGAATGAGCTAGTGACACTAGACTGGAATAAAGTTGGGATAGAGCTGAACAGATGGGACTGGTAGGAGTGTCTGAAGTCAAAATATGATCTCACTGTACTCGGTTGAGTGAGCAAATGAGATAGACCCAGGAGGAGTGTTCAAACACAAATTTACAGGAAGGGAAGGCAATTCCAAAGCCACCAATATTAATACCACAACAAGAACAGGGAGGGAGGGAGTTTGGGAAACTAACTGCATAGAGAGAGGGAGAGAGAGAGAGAGAGAGAGAGAGACCACATTATTCTATGAAACAATTAAATAGAAAAATAAATAACTAGAGAGAGACACAGACCACAATATTCAGTAAAAGAATTAAATAGAAAATAAAATGCTGCACAATCTTTAACACTGCAAGTTTGTACTTAACTCAGCTAGTAATGCATTTGATTGTAGGTATGTAGCAGAAGCCACACAACTCAGATATTGAGCAGTAATAAATTCAAAGATATGTGACTAACACTTATAAATACAGAGAAACCCTCTAGGCTAAGAGTTTAAGACTGAATATCAATGAAGTGAAACACAATAGCCCCCACTTACTGCAGAGAGAGAGAGAGGCCACAGTAGTCTATGAAACAATTAAATAGAAAAATAAATAATTACAAAGAGACGCAGACCACAATATTCAATTAAACAATTAAATAGACAGAAAAATAAAATGCAGTACAATCTTTAACACTGCAAGTTTGTACTTAACTCAGCTAGTAATGCGGTTGATTGTAGGTACACTAGTGAGGAATCCAAGTGGAGCTGCCAAACAGACCTACAACAAAGAGCTGTTCCAGACTAGTATTA
This sequence comes from Protopterus annectens, assembly GCF_019279795.1. Taxonomy (NCBI): domain Eukaryota; kingdom Metazoa; phylum Chordata; order Ceratodontiformes; family Protopteridae; genus Protopterus; species Protopterus annectens. Next base: position 635,330,763 of record NC_056729.1, on the reverse strand, counting down.
TCACTGAGATGGTCTTTGGCCTCTTTAAGAGTTATTTCAATTTCCTGGATGAGTCTGGGGGTGTCCTTCTGAATGACCCAGCTACTGCATGCAGGATATTTACTACATGTTGCATTTTACACAATATGATCATGTGGTAGTCTGGTGGTGAAATGACCAATGCTGTCACTCCAGCTCCAGTCTTCCTATGGCTAATGCTGATAAGCCAGACAGCAACAACTGTAGTAAGGAACCTCATAAAGTAGGCTTGTGTGTGGCATCTGGCTGCACAGGTAAAGAGATGGCTTCTAGTCCAGAACTATGCAGCATAATATTCAAGTTGGTGTTTACTTTCTTGTAAAAAACACATAGAGTGTAATTGATGCATGCTGTGACATCTTTGGGCTATATTGTTTGGAACATGGTCTGCTATCACTATTCATCAGACATTCCTTCTCATCTTTAAATAATACTTATTTTTTATTTTAGAACAGTTATTTATATTATTGTTTGTACGAGTCATGTCCGAGAGCTCAGTGAATCCTGCTCAGTGATGTTGTAAGGCATCATATAAGGAATAATCATATTTTTAACTGTTTTGCACAGTGCATTCTAGTGAGGTGGAGTACCTAAGTATGCATGAACTGAACGTCCTTAACTGGTGCAATTAATAAAAAGTGTTACTTCAGTATGTTATATGAGTTTATACCTTGCAATTGAATAAAAATGTCATTTTTATATAACATAATGTTTCCTCAGAAGTGCTGTTGAAGTACAGCACACCAAATTATTTCATTTTGTTATACATAATAATTTATGGCTTCAGAGAAAAAAAAAACATAATTTGTGCAGTAATGAGGGTGAAATGGCAGGAATGTTTGTTTACATGACAGGATATAATTTTAATCTTTCATTTTCTTATTAGTGTTGCCCTGAATATTTGTGTATTATTATTTTTAAGTTGTAAGTAGCTGCCAACTGTAACAATGGTAACGCATACAGCATTATTGTTGTTAATGACTGCAATCTTATATTATGACATACACCTTTCTTTCTACAGTTCCATAAGGTTTTAGACAGTACCAATACAGGAATGAAATGCATGCAATTAAAAAGTGTCCTAATTAATCCCATTCCCTTTTTTCTACTTTATTTAATAACTTCTTTCCCACCAAGTCAGATTGTAAGTAACAGAAATATCAAACTTAAATCACAGTAGGTCAAGATCAAATGTGTCACACACATCTCCTGCAGACAGGCTAGTTGACAGTGCAAGTGATTTCAAAGAGGAACTTCATAAGAACAGGTTGTGAGTTGGTCCAACATCATGACCTGCTTGATGCAGGTGATCCTGAAGACATTGATCTGACAGTGCTGTAGGACAGGGACTGGGACCATGAATGAGAGGTTCTGCTAAGTATATCTACCCTGACGTGGCTCAAATGAAAACTATTGTGCTTGCTCCTTCCTACTAATTACAGTGCTTTCTTGAGAAGCACTTGTAGTGTCATGTGATCTACGCTCATGTGTCTCAACAGTACCTCCTCCTCTTCCCTTCCAACACTGACTGCTGTTTGAGTCTGGTAAGTCCCAACTAGTGTATGAATAGAGGTAGCCATGGATGCTTGGTGTGCCACTATATTACACATCAGTGTGACCACGATATTATCCGTATTCAGTGCCATTTCCAAGTAGTGCTGGAAATCCTCATGTATATCCTGGAGGACTCTGATCACTTCCAGCTGACTCTCTCTGGTGCTGCTCACGGCCCTAACAATGTCATTGAACATTTGCTACTAGTCAGCCAATACATTATGTGTTTCCTGGGATAGCTGTTATGGATTCTTGCTCCTTGCATTCCTTTGTAAAGGTGTCACTCTGGATACTGTTGCCTCTGAATTTCTGCCATAATCCTGAAAATGTTCATCTGGCACTGGAGATACTGGTATAGAAGTGCATGGGTAATCTCCAGCAACAGATATGAGTGTAATGTCAGCATGTGCTTGACTTTGTAATACACTGTCACTTGTGGCAGAGTTACTAACATATTGTGGGGTGTGAGATACTGCTATTAAATTGAGGAAAGCTGTCTCATAAATATAACTATGTTATTATCATGATCATCTTCAACAGCCATTCTGCTGCTGAGATCCTCTAAATATTTTGGTATAGTGAAACTGTTTGTTTCTGCTACTGACACTATAAAAAATTATTTACAAACATTGCCAATAAAGAAGTTGCATAGACTACTGTATGCTGAGTAAGAAAGTGTAAGGGACACTTACCATGCACACTGCCTTCAGTGCCATTCTGTGTAGAGGTCTCAGGTTCTCCTGTTAGTAGTAATTGCCTTCTGTTTAATGCAATCATTTCATGTCAACATTCAATTATCTATATACATTTATGTTATTCTTTTGATAGACATTTGTAATAGCCAGTGTCCACACCACCTGTGCTTATATCAGTGTCATCACCTTCTATGCCACAGTCACTCACACAGATGAAGAGGAGGTATTCCTCATCTGGTGTTAAAAGAATAAGCATTAGAGGCACCCAGTACTGGTATAGGAAATTGCATTCTGCCCCGTCTTGGTTCTAGCACATAATACCATATCATTTGGCCTCCTCTTGCACTGAGTTAATGTGTGCTTCCTTTCACTCACTGCATTAATGTCTATTACAACTTGATTCCAGGCCTTTGCCCTCTCAGCTTGTTTTTCTCCCCCCTTTACCAAACAGACATCTGCCATATGTACTAAGGGCTACCATAAGTATGCATTTTTGTTCCTGACTGAAACTGCCCTTTCTCTGCCTTGATCTTTTGTTTTGCATAACTACTGCACATGGAAATATGTCACAGTCATACACATACATTTTTGATGTAATCTTCAGTCAAACAACACAACAATGAAAGCATGCCTGCCATCCTAATAAAATAAATAAATAAATAAATTAGATGACACAAACCCCATAATTATATACACATGCTGAGTTTCAATCTAGGCAAGTAAAGTTGTGTTGAATTAATGTTTGCATTATCTTGAGTACATTCACAATAGTAACGGGATCCGAATGGAGAGAAGTCAGCAAGCAAAGGAGAGTAGTATTGCTGGAATTGAATTCATCCTCAAGTCTTGGTGATTACCTTCATGAGATGGACCCTGTTTTTCACAAAAGCTCACCAAAATGATACTGATGTATTTAATATAGCATATATCATAGACAGAAGTAGGTTAAAAAATAAAAAAGATAGCTGGGTGTATAAGACCCAGGATAAAAAAAGTGTCCAATCCTGGTAGGCGCACTGGTGCCAGGACTGGAAAAATTGACAGTGTAGAATCCTCAAGACATGGAAAGTTTCCTACAATGAGGCTATGCCAGGCCCAGAGGGAGGATGCCCCCCATTGCAGAAGGAAGTAGCAGTCCACATAAATCACAAAAATCGATAGGCCAAAAAAGAATAATAAAGATGATGGAGTGGACTACTGAGGATAAGAAAGCAATGATGTATTGTTACTATTATCCATGGACCCTAGAATTTCCAGACAGAAGGTATACAAAAACATTAAGAGAGAAATTAGAGGAAAGACAAATACTTCCACAAGAAAAACTGTCAGAAGCTTCAAATAAAAAAATCTGTGTTCATTAATACAACAGATTTATGAAAGACATTATATAGGCCAAGAAACCTTGGGTCATTTGGAAAAAGAAGCGACTGAGGAAGTGCAAAATTATAAAGAACAAAATCTAGAGACTTTTGAAAGATATACAAAAGAAAGGATCTATATTACATCCTCTAAAAACCTCTTCACTGAACGCCTGTTCACCAACCAATAAAGAGTGAAATCCAACTTCTGCAAATGGCAATTTCAGTGAATTTTCTTTCTAGGGAAAAAAATCGCTTGGCCAACCAAAAAACAGACATCTTTTCAAACCCTTCAAAGTGGGGGGCTTCACCCCCACACCCCCAAATATGGGGGTACTGTCCCCTTCATGCCCCCCCTAACTAAATATACCAAATACGAGATTGCACTACAGTGAGGAAAAGGGCAAATTCCCAACAATGGCCAAGCGTTTTTCCCCTAGGAAAAAATTTGCTGCTGTTTATTGGATGGCTGTTCACTGAAGAGGTTTTTTGAAGATGTAATATAGACCCAAAAAGAAATATGGACATGGGAAAGAGATTTGATATGGTGCAATATTTATGCAAAGAGAAAGCTAAATTAATGAACAAAATAGGCAACCCCAAATATATTCGAAGAGAAATAGAGGCAAATGCATCCATATATGGAAAAATTCACAATAAAAAAGGACACAAAGAGGGAATGTAGAACAGAAGATTAGTAATACAGAAGTTAAAAAAATAGAAGCTGAAGTTATGGAATACTTGCAAAGTGAAGGATTTAGTGCAGAAACTCTAACACAGGTTACATCACAGCATGGTGAAACAATGAGTCCCCAAAGTGAGGAGAAACAGGATGAGAAGGAGATATCAGAAGAAGAAATATGGGCATGGGAAAGAAAAAGAGATTTAATATGGTGCAATATTTATAAGAAGGGGAAAGTAAAACTAATCAATACAAAAAGAGCAGCTCCAAAGATATTTGAAGAGATATACAGGCAAAGGCATCCAGACATGAAAAACTTTACAAAAAATAAAAAAAACAAAGAGGAAAACTAGAAAAGATGATTAGTATTGCAGAAGTTAAAGAAATCGAGACTGAGGTTATGGATTATCTGTGAAGTGAAAAATTTAGTGTTGAAAAATGCATCCCCAAATTAAGGAGAAACCAGTGGAGTGGGAAAAAATCTGACTGGTTTTCATATGAAGATACCTTGGAACCTTTCATAGCAAACTAGTAAAAATGCTCAGTTGAAGTTCCACAACATGAGAAGGAGGAGGATGTGATACTCATGCACTGGCCCAGTAACCAAGGATCCTCAATTCTCACCACTAACACCAGTGAGGGGCATGCACATTGGGAGGATGATAGGTATACACACAGTAAACTGCAATTTCCCTTAAGAGCACACAGAGATCACAGTCAGTTGGGGGCTAGTTTCTCTCTCTTTCTCTAGATCCCCAATAAGACTCCTCACTGACACAGTTATAGGGTTTAGATCTCAGTCGAGTGGTCAAGGCAAAACCTCCAGCACCCTCTCTGTCCAACCAGTGCTTCATGTCCCTGCCCAAGTATTGATACACACACACTTTGAGATTTGATTTATATACAAACACAGAGACACTCCTGTGAAAGGCTGGCATAGGTTCACTAGCTATGCCCCCTTCTGCACAGACTATACAGTAGTACCAGCTGCCACCAAGCACTCTTATCAGCTGCTAATAAGACCCTTACAAAGGATGACCAATTGTGTTGTGTAATGTTACTATTATCCAAATGGTAAGTGTGACTAACACTTGAAGGCTATTTAGGAGTGGCCCTTACAGTATCACCAAATACATATGCAAGTACTCTAGGAGCTTAATTATCTCTTTACAAAACAGCAGCAATTAAAAGGTTTAAATATATTTAATAAATCATAAAAGCACAAGACAATACTCATTACCTCAAAACAGTGACAGAGTTCAGAATCACAGGAAATATTTTAAAACAACATTGCAGAACAGTCTCACATAAATACAGAAAACATGTAGACCACTATTGCTATATTTCTATCTATCTCTAAGAAATATTATGCCCTAAATGCCTTAATTTCAGAGCCAGGCAGAAATAGATGAGAAGTGCTGAAGAGATGATTACAGGTCCAGAACAAGATATAAAATGCCCCGACTTTCTCTCTGAGATAGTTCTTAAATTATTATCAAAACATTTCTGCTGGGTTATCTCAGGTTACATAATTCATGTCACCTCTGCCTCTAGTTTCAATGCCAACAAAAACCTAAAATATAGTAACTCAGTGTCAAGAATACTTATCTCTTAGAAGCTTGCCTGGAACTGGGATTCATAAAACTGCTAAATACTTTTATCCATGAAACCTGTAATTATCTTTGTCTCAAACAATAAAAATAATTTCCAGCTGCAGACATTCTGTCTTCTAGTTTTGGTAAACACATTTGTACAATCCTTTATTTTCTCTGAGTTTGCAAGTTAACTCTGTATGTCCCAACTTCTGCTATGAAAACATACATTTGCATAGGCATATAGTCCATATACATTTTTGCTCTTCTCCAGCAGAGTACACTGTGGTTACATGTTTGAAGCTCAGCACATAACATATAGTTTAATCATAACACATAGTTCTCTTACATTTGTAAGGCAAGCCTGTGGATCATATTAATATTTACAAATGACATAGGATTATTTACAAAATGATAGCTGGCTGGCTAACAGCCTTCACAGAGGAAACTGTTGCAACTCTGATACAGTCAATGTTGTGCAGTGATATGCCAGTGAGCTCCCATATGAAAGAGAAATGGGTGACACAGGATGAAACTGAAGAGAATGTGGCACAGGAAGATTCTCTGGAACTTTCTATAGAATGCTCAAAGGAAATTTGGAGAACAAGGAATGTGCCCTCAGTTTAGAAGAACATTATCTAACAGAAGAGTTGCTTGATTTAATAGAAATGCACAGATATGTTATGATCAATGAAAGAAACAGACTATGCAAAGTCAATAAAAAACCCCAAAAGTTAGAAATTTGATAAAACAAATGAACACAGTAATTCAAACTGCCCATAGAGATTCATGTCATTCAAAAGAACAGAATAGGATATATTACTGTGCATCTAAATTAATAACAGATAAAGGCTTACCAGAAAAACACAGTGTAGTAAGGAAAAGGAAGGGGAGAAATTAAATGCCATCATGGAACTATTGAATAGAAAAAAACATAAAGCAATTAAGAAGTGTCACTGTTAGAAGGGTATTGAAAAGGGAACAGATCAACAAAAATACTCAGAAAGATAAACGTCATAAAAGCAATGCACTGTATCAGAACACTTCAGGATCTATCATACAGTATCACAAATAATAAACTAAAAATATCAGCAGAGGCAGAAAAACTTGGAAGATATACAGATAAATATAAAAGAAAAATACAAAATAAGCAATTTATTGATGACCCAAAAAAGTTTTATAGGGAATTGGGAAGCAAAGCAAAAGGAATTGAAACACCACCAAAAAATAGATATAGTTTGGAGAAATATCTATGAAGAGCCTGTGGAACATAAGAAAGATGTTGAATGGACAGAAGAAGTAAAAGAAAGAATAAGAAGTTCAAATGTACAGGATATAAAATGGAATGATGTAATGGCCAGAAAGATTGAAACAAGGTTAAGAAAATCTCCTAAATGGAAAATCCCAGGCCCAGATGCAGTACCTAACTTCTAGCTAAAAGTATTAACATCTTTATGTGAAGATTTAGCCATGAATAAGAGCTATTTATATGTGCAGCCTGAGCAGTTACCAGCCTGTTTAACAACAGGAAAAATAATACTCCTACCGAAGATTGAACCTGCAAGCTATCCTAAAAACTATAGACCAATAACTTGACTTCTGATGACATATATACTATACACTGGAATTGATGCCGACAGTTTATAGTCATTTAGAAGGAAGATCGATCACAGCAATAGAACAAAAGGGTAACAAAAGAAAGTCATATGGAAAAAAGTATCATTTGCTGTTAAATAAAGTCATAACAGAAATCTGCAAAAAGGGGAAGAATCTAAGTATGGCATGGATAGACTATAAAAAAGCATTTGACAGTATAAAAGATAAAAGAGTGCTTAAAAATGTGTAAGATACACCCTACACTGATCAATTACATTACAGCAACCAAGAAACAGTGGCAATCCAATTTGCAGTTAAGCCATGATATAGGACAAATTAGTATTCCAGGGATAAAAATTCAAAATGAATATTCCAGGGTGACTCTCTGTCACTGCTGCTCTTTTGTCTTGCCCTTAACCTATTAAGCTGTCTAGTCTGGCAAGATAATTTTAAATTTTAAAATATTTTTTAAGCCTTTTGAAGTAGGCACTGTTTGCTCCTTCTCACTATTTAATTTATAGCATTTTGCTTTAGTGTAAATTTTAGTTTTGTATATGACGTTTCTTGTTGTTAATTTATCTGGCGAATTCAAAATGAATCAATCTGCTAAGCAGTTGCTGATGCTATATACATAGCGCCATTTACGTTTCCAGTTTAGGTCGATGTGTTTTATGTTTTATGTCTTGCTTTTATTATTGAGGATTCACAGATTGTGGTTCCACTTTAAATTTTAAAATTGACCTATTCAGGAAGTGATGTAACTACAGTACTAGCACTTACTCATTTAAGAGCATGTTACTACCTCTAATACCACTTCTCTGAAGAAGCTACCTTATGTGTGTAGCGAAAACGCTGCTTTGTCTTTTGTGAACAAAATAAAATTTGCGTTAAGGAACTAATCGCTTGGTGAGGTTCTTTTTGGTTCGAGGCAACATTTTACTGGTTTGTCGCTTTTCTCTTCTGGTAACAGTTTTCGTCATGGCTTCGGAACCTTCCTTGAGTCTCACTAGCCCTAACATCTTTGGGTCTAACGACACGAACAATTTGGACATTCCAAATATGCTACTTGTGGTTACACAGAGATTAGACTCACTCAATGAATGGCTTGAGTCGTTTGAAAGGAATTATCAAAATCTTGCCTCCGGTGGACTTCAAACCATGCCTGTGGAAGGCAGTACTGATAGAGCATATACCGGATCGCAGGATTCTATTCCTGCAGCCCAGCCGTTGAGAGCGGCAGGTCCCTCAAGCAAATCTTTTTCAACTGCAGCTTCTGGGGCTGCTTCTAATCGTATAAACATCATGAATGGACAAGAAGATGCACTTATTGGCGGTACATCCATATCCGAATGGATAAATAATACAGGTGACTTTTTGGCTTTCATTAAACCTTTGCATGATGTTTCGCCGGTGCCTGATGTCACTACTCCGATCAACCGTATTGAGTCAGTGACGGACAAACTGAAACTTTTAGACAATAAAACTTTTACATTAAAGAAACTTCAGCTTGAAGTGGCCTACTTCAAGCAATGCCTTGATGAAGGTTTAATACCTAAGGGCCTAAGGAACTGTTTCTCTCCATCCAATTTAATTAACAGCAATGATTTCTTGATTGATTTAAAAGACCTCTTTCAAAAACAGGGCATGCAACTTATTGAATTGATTGTGAAGTATTATTCCATCAGTATTGCTAATTTGACCAAAGAAGTTTGTGTTTTAGATGAAGAGATCAAACTTAATGACACCTTTTCTAAGTTCAAATTTGACTATGCCCGTATCTTTTCTAGTATTGATACATACTTAGTAAAAATCAAATCAAACAAATCTAAAAAATTGTATAGGGACAGGCTTGCATATTCGAACGATAAAGCCTACCCTAAGTTATCCATCAAGCAGCAGGACGACAGGAATGATGCTCAAAGTGACCATATAGGTAAGGGGGAGCCGGGTATTTCATCCAACTCACATATTGCCTCTTCCAATACCGACAGCCAAAATGGTCCTAGGAGAAGCAATAGGAATAAAAACAAACAAGGAAATAAGGGTAGATTCAACGAACACACTGCTAACAACACTAATGCGGGTACTAGCAGCAATTTCAAATCTGACAATACTTTTTTAGGGGACCAGAACAACCCAACTCGGAGGGGGAACAAGAATTGGGCTCACTAATTTATGTGGAAACCAACACAACTAACAGTTTTCCTACTATTGTATTAAATGAAAAGGGTGATTTCACTATATATAACTTCTCAACTCTTGTGTTAGAACCAGAACTGGTGGAATTACTATCTCTAGGCAACACATTTGTCCCATCTAGACGATGTGATGTAGCCAGGGTCCTCTTGGACTTAAAATGTTATGTAAGAAAATTGAATTTAAAACTGTTATTCAATGATTCCACAAGGAGTGAGCCTAACAGATTAAAACTTCCTAGTGTCTTTAACCCCCCGTTACATGTGGGTCTCAAAATGTTTGAGAATGTATGTGAAATAGATATTAGACATATGGACAAGGTCTTTTTTCCTATGACTAATCAATTCAACATTACCAAAGAACAACTAGTTGCCCTTAATAAATTACGTGCAACCTCTGTCAGAATTATTAAACCTGACAAGGGGGGTGGGCTGGCTATTTTTGAACAGACTGATTATGTAGAGAGAATGTGCAAAGTTTTGAACTCTCCAGCATATGAGGCCACTACATTAAATGAAATGAATTGCAGTTCTAACAGAATTAGGGGCTACTTCAGGGATCTGTTCATTGACGGGAGAATTGATTTAGACACTTTAAATTATATAGATATTCTGCATCCAAAGACTCCAGTAATGTTTGGGATACCTAAGGTACATAAAAACCTTAGGGATCCACATATGCGGGCATTGATTGATGGGAGATCGTCGTTATCTTACCCCTGTTCTAAATTTAGTGATTGTTTGCTCTCAAAATATTTAGAACTCATCCCTAGTATTTGTAAGGACTCCTGGTCTTTCTTGACCAACTTGAATGACATTTGTCTGGAGGACTCTATCAACTTTCTTACTATCGACGTAGTCGATTTGTATACCTCCATTCCACATCAGGAGGTGACAGAATGGGTTGATTTGCTCTTAACGGAATTGGGTGCCCCCAGAAATGAGATTAACAATGTCACTGAACTACTGGATATTGTTTTATCATCTAACTTCTTCCTATCTGAAAAAGATCTGTACATTCAGAAGCAAGGTGTAGCCATGGGGTCACCATGCGGGGCCTCAGTAGCCAATTTATTTATGGCTTACTGGGAGAGGCATTTTGTCCTCAACAATACTGAATGGAAGGAGAAGCTAGTTTATTATACACGTTTTCTCGATGATGTTTTCATTCTTTTCAAAGGCAATTCAGTACTGGCACAGGAATTTGTAGATTATTTGAACCAAACAACTTCATTCCTCAAATTCACCTACAGTTTTGCTACTGATGTGATTGACTACCTTGATGTCAGGCTGACAAGAGACCCATCTCTTATGAAGTTAAAATCAGTTATCTTTAGAAAAGATACATACGTTAACTCATTTCTGCATTATACCAGTGCACACCCCTTTAAACTTAAAAGAGCTATAGTGAAAGGCCAGCTTGTGAGGGCGGTTAGAATGTGCACTGATCTGTCTGATTTTTCATTAGAATGCACATTCCTAAAGGGATTGTTCCTGAACCGTGGCTATCCCCTAAACTTAATTGAAGACTTGATTGATGAGGTAGAAACCAAGAGAGTGAATGGTTTCTATAAACCCCTTTTGGCCAGTATGCTTATGTTAGATTTAGATATGGCCGAAGTTCAGGACAATTCAATTATTCCAACCATAGTGTTGGGTGTCACTTCTACAGCCGATGTTCCTTCAAATGAATATCCATGTAGCTTTATTACTACCTTTAACATTAATTCCTACTCCATTCAAGAAATCCTGATTAAGAACTGGCATTTCATTTCCAGCACTCCCATGTTGGTGGAAAAACTGGGAGAAAAACCTAGAACAGTTTTTAAAAGGGGTAGGAACATTAAGGAACTGCTGCAAAAGAGTTCAGTTCATGAAATTCAAAGCAGGACTAAGGGCTCATTCTCATGTGGTTTTTGTAGCCAGTGCCATTTTATTAAGACTGGCAGTTCTTTTTGTATTAAGGAGAAGAAATTTGATATACATTATAGAATTACTTGTAGTACTAAATCAATTATCTATGTAGCCTTTTGCACTTGTTGTTCAGCCTTCTATGTCGGCAAGACCGACAGAAGGTTTAAGAATCGCATTTATCAGCATAACTATGCCATTAAAAACAACAAGTGCGAGAATGCTTTGGCCAAACACATAGTAAATTGTCCTGGCCATTCCTTCATGTTCATGGGTATTAATCATATTTCCACCCCCATCAGAGGAGGCCCTATTTCAATCATACTAGAAACACGTGAACTATTATGGCAACTAAAGTTGGACGCGTTCAATACACCAGGTCTCAACGATAGTTGCAACATAGCTGCCTATCTAAAATACAAATCTTATTTGAGGTAGCCTACACATGCCTAATATAACTTAAAAAAACAAATTTAAGGCTGTATTTCCTTTCCCCTTGTACACATTTTTTGTTTGGAGATAAGGACACTGTTTTTAGGCATCCTATGTGTACACTGGAATGTACCCCTATTTTTTAAGGGTGGTTCTACTATAGGTCAACATGCACTTTGTTATAATGTTTCTTGTGAAGCTGCTAGCATCATAAAATCTTTTTGGTGCACTCACAAAAATTTCAACAGGCCAGCTGCCATACCCCTACACACTGTTTAAAGGAACTCTTCTTTTTGCACACACTTGTTGAGTTTGTAGGGTCCATTTGTATATTTTTAAAAATAAGATTAACTTTTTAGGATCCTTTCATCAGATAGCTTTTTGTCTTATACCAAACTTTGTATAGTCTGGCAAGATAATTTTAAATTTTAAAATATTTTTTAAGCCTTTTGAAGTAGGCACTGTTTGCTCCTTCTCACTATTTAATTTATAGCATTTTGCTTTAGTGTAAATTTTAGTTTTGTATATGACGTTTCTTGTTGTTAATTTATCTGGCGAATTCAAAATGAATCAATCTGCTAAGCAGTTGCTGATGCTATATACATAGCGCCATTTACGTTTCCAGTTTAGGTCGATGTGTTTTATGTTTTATGTCTTGCTTTTATTATTGAGGATTCACAGATTGTGGTTCCACTTTAAATTTTAAAATTGACCTATTCAGGAAGTGATGTAACTACAGTACTAGCACTTACTCATTTAAGAGCATGTTACTAGCTCTAATACCACTTCTCTGAAGAAGCTACCTTATGTGTGTAGCGAAAACGCTGCTTTGTCTTTTGTGAACAAAATAAAATTTGCGTTAAGGAACTAATCGCTTGGTGAGGTTCTTTTTGGTTCGAGGCAACATTTTACTAAAATCTCCTAAATGGAAAATCCCAGGCCCAGATGCAGTACCTAACTTCTAGCTAAAAGTATTAACATCTTTATGTGAAGATTTAGCCATGAATAAGAGCTATTTATATGTGCAGCCCGAGCAGTTACCAGCCTGTTTAACAACAGGAAAAATAATACTCCTACTGAAGATTGAACCTGCAAGCTATCCTAAAAACTATAGACCAATAACTTGACTTCTGATGACATATAAACTATACACTGGAATTGATGCCGACAGTTTATAGTCATTTAGAAGGAAGATCGATCACAGCAATAGAACAAAAGGGTAACAAAAGAAAGTCATATGGAAAAAAGTATAATTTGCTGTTAAATAAAGTCATAACAGAAATCTGCAAAAAGGGGAAGAATCTAAGTATGGCATGGATAGACTATAAAAAAGCATTTGACAGTATAAAAGATAAAAGAGTGCTTAAAAATGTATAAGATACACCCTACACTGATCAATTACATTACAGCAACCAAGAAACAGTGGCAATCCAATTTGCAGTTAAGCCATGATATAGGACAAATTATTATTCCAGGGATAAAAATTCAAAAGGAATATTCCAGGGTGACTCTCTGTCACTGCTGCTCTTTTGTCTTGCCCTTAACCTATTAAGCTGTCTGCTTAATAGATTACATCATGGCTACAAACTGCCTCCCAGAAAACAACAAAGTGTAAAGACTTCTTACATTCTTATTGTGGGAGATTTAAAACTATATATTTCATCAGATAAAGAACTGAAAGCACAACTGCAAGTGGTCAAAACTTTTTCAGATGATATAAGAGTGCCATTTGGTCTTGATAAAGGTTCAAAAACAACCTTTGTATCAGGAAAGCTACAGCACCACAAAAACATCAGTTTGGGACAGGAATGCAAATAAAAGAACTTGAGCAAGAGGGAATGTATAAATATTTGATAACTGATGAAGGATCAACAATAAAACATGAACAAATGTGAATAAAACTTAGTAAGGAATATTTTAGAAGACGAAAATTAATGCTGAAAATAGTGTTGACATCTAAGAACAAAGTCCAAGCTATAAACCAATTTGCTCTTCCTCTCCTAACTTACAGTTTTGGAGTGACTGACTTGCCCCAAAAGGTGTTGGATAGTTTGGACAGGAAAACCAGAAGGATGCTTCATGCTCATCAAATGATTTATAAAAGTCAGTGCATACCAAGACTATATATTCTCCATTCTGAAGGAGGTATGGGCCTCCTCAAAATTGATTGCATGCATAGATCTGCAATTGTGGGACTGCACACATCTGCTAACCTCACAAGACCCAAATGTAGTGAAAGTTTTGAAACATGAGGAGAATAAGTCTAAGATGACTTCCCTGCTTAGTTCAGCAGAAGCATATTGGCATCAGGCAGGAATGGAAATCAGACCAGAAGTAGATAAAAATCAGGCAGCAACTGAATGTGCCAAAAAAAAAAAAAAAAAGAATATAAGGTGAAGGATCAAATGAGAATGCAAGAAAGGTGGAAAATGCATAAATGTAGTTGCAATTATAGAAAATTCTTGGAAAAAACTCATGTTAATCAGGACTGAATGCAGGAATGCTTAAGAAGTGTTGAATTTAAACCAAAAGATGAAAGGTTAATACTGGCAGGCCAAGACAGTAGATTGAGTACACATTGGCTAACAAAGACCATTGAATATGTGACAGAAACAGACAAATGTTGGTTTTGTAAAACAGAGTTGGAAACAGTTGCACATATTGTTGCTGGTTGTGATATACTAATGCCAGAAGGACTGTATACTGAAAGGCATAACAATGTGGCAGGACTGTTGCTTTGGGGATTGTGCAACCATTATAATACTGAAGTAGCTGAAAAACACTGGAAACTGAGCCACAAAGCATTATAGAAAATGATGAAGTTTATATCACATGGGATCATGCATTACCAACAGTTCAAAAAATAGATGTGAGAAAACCAGATATAGTAGTCCATGAAAAAAAGACAAAGGTATCCTTGATCATTGAAATTGCTACATCCAGTGACTATAGTGTCTTATGTACAGAGAGACACAAAGTCATAAAATACCAGGGTTTCCAGGCAGAAATTAGGGCAATGTAGAAGAAAGACACACAGACAGTTCCAGTAGTAGTAGGAGCAACAGGTCTTCTAAAAAAGAATTTACAATCATACTTAGATATGTTACCAATACATGCAACTCCATATGAATTGCAGAAGGAGTCATTACTGGGCACACTGTGGGAGCTGCAAAGAGCACTTCTGGCTAACATCAAAGATTGAAACAATACTAGTAGTATTAAAAACCTGAAATACTTATAAACATTAGTAAAGGCAAGCAATTAGTTAATAGGTCCATCCTTTCCCTAGCAGAAGTTTGTTAACTGAGCCATCCTTCCCCTAGCTGCAGTTTGTTAACTGATCCATCCTTACCCCGGCAGCAGTTAACTGATCCATCCTCCTCCCTGCAGCAGTTTGTTAACCAATCCATTGCTCCCTTAGCAGCAGTTAGTTAACAGATCCATCCTTCCTGTAGCAGCAGCTTGTTAACTGATTCATCCTTCCCCCTAGCACATACTACTTTCTTGTATTCATAATATTGTTATTTTTCATTCAGCAGTGATGCTCAGAATTCCCAAGTAAAGACATATGCATGCTGAACCAGCAATCATCCTTCTCACTTCAATAATGCACAATTAAATTACATTTCTAGCATGTATGCGCAATTACTAAAGGACACCAAAGTAAATGATTTCCTTAGTAATCCTGAATAATTCCCACTGTTACTGTAATTATTTTTTTTACAAAAAACAGCTATTCAGTATTCACTAAAGCCATTGTAATATGCCCATCACATCTGTAAAGCAAACAATTTTTTGAGGTGAACTCAATAATCTTACATAATTTTGAACTGTTTTAATTTGACTTCAAAGATTTTGATTATTTTTCTTACTTTAAAAAGTCTGCAGTTCTCTAAGGTAATTTGCAACCTAACTCAAGTAACTGCAAGTTAATATGGCTGTCTTAAACTTATTCACTTAAGTTCAGGGTCATTTACACATTTTGCATGCACATTAGGCCCTTTTACATTTATGTCTATGAATCTTAGTAATACGTAAATGTGGATGCAACTTGTACAGATAATTAGGTCTCTACTGCTTGTGCATTTGGCCTTGGGTTCAAATAAATGCACTAGGGATAGTGGCAGCATCTGCAGCACTCCTCAGCAGCCATCGGAATACCCCAGGAATGCACAGATAGACATAGTTATTCTCTAGGCTGACCATGTTTAGAAAAGGCAAAATGAAGCCATATGCATCTGAGTTTGCACACTCATGAAGTATAATCCTTGCCCATCTAACATCATCTGGTAGACCTTATCAATTCACAGCACTCAACATTTACTAAGCATTGGTACTCACACAGATAGGAATATTTATTTCTGCAACCCCCCTCTGAAGAAAAAAATAATACAGCTACTGTACTGCATGAAGAATGTATAAATGACATTCAGGTGCAATAGTACACAATGGTAGCAAAAGCAATGATCAGCAGCAGTAGTAGTTGTAGCAAAGATAAAAAGCTGACGATTTCATTAATGACTTTTAGCCAGCATATATATGAAATGTGAATGCATTCCTTAAAAAAAACATATAGGTGATATTTCATTTTTTTTGTCAAATCAAACTTGCCAATAATAATAGTACCAAGTATAATGCTACTGCTGGTTAACTGGGCTTGGTTGGGATGATGTCACATCCCAGAGGCAATGATTCTAAACTCATAAATCACAGACCTGATCATACTTTCTTCATTCTAGTACTGGCACTTCGAATGACAACAGAACCAGTGAAGGCATGAGACAGTGCTTTGAGGTGGTCAGATAAAGAAACCAAAATAATGTTCCACTGTTTGAGCAATTCAAATATGGATAAGATCTATGCCTGTTTTAGAGGATCTGAGTGGGAAAAGATCAACATCTCTCAAGAGTTGGGGGAGCACCTTACATCCCTAACGGATCATCAGCTCTAGCCCCCATGCAGATACAGTACAGTGATGTACAGAAGTGTAGGCCTGGCCATCTGGCTGTATTAGTTGACTATGTAGTGCTGAGAAGGCCAATGTTCTATAGTAATTATTATATTTTTTGTCATATTAAACCTGGGATTAAAAAATAAATTATAATAAAGTTGCATAATTGAAGGTATTTGTTAGAAAAATGCAACTGCAAATATGTATCTATAATGATATTATAATAATGGAAAAGAAAGCATAACCATATCTGTACATAGAACTGCATCTGTATACAAATACATGTAATGTTTATGTTATATCATAGTGGTATGTATAAATACAACTGTATATCTATGAGTAAAGAAATTGTAAGTCTGCATTTATATGTCTGTAAATTATGGATTTATATCTGCATGAGTACACTTACAACTATATTTTTCATGTATATAAATGTATGCATTTATACACAAACCAATAACAAATATATGAATTGCCACATAATTTCATTTGCAGTAGGTATTACCTCAGTTAGTGGTTGAAGTACATACAAACAGTTTTTGTAAAGAAATCATTTTGTTTGTGTATGCCAGAAAATATTTATTAGTATAGTAATTGTATAAGATAGTTTTTTCTTCCACAATTTACATGCACATACAAGATGGCTGAACTAAACCAGGCACGGCACACTTGGAGTGGAGCTTGGGGGAGATGGTAGCAGTTGGAGTGCTATGTGATTGACTAGCACATTGTTTATTGATAAATGACCAGTTGTATTATTTCTGTAAACATTTTAAGCAATCCATTTACATGCTTACAGTTATTAAACAGAAAACTATCAACTCACATATTATTGTCCTGAAGTATATGTACTACACCCATATGTAACAGTATTATATTTTGTTTAATAAAATTTGAATTGAATGTAAGTTAAAACTTACTTCAATTGCTACGTATTTCTGAATGTGTACAGCTTCTGCTTCTGGCTGCAAAAAAATTCACAGACTACTGCATGGAACTGCAGCTTAAGTATGTAAAGCATAGCAGTTTAAAGTTGAGAGTAAAGAGTAGATTGAAAATGTATAGAAAGATTCCAGACAGCACTCTTTCCCCAAAGAGACAAGCTGTGCACACACATAAAATATAACAGTTTGAATGAAAATGCAGTCTTTCTATTTATAACTTGCATTATTAGAAATATTGGCACATTATGAGAATTTAGATAATATTTAAATCAACAGATACTAAGCAACAACAACAGTACATGAAATACCTTACATAATATTATTAGTCATATTAGAAATGTTAAGGAAAAATGGTGAAATACATGTAAACAACAATGGTGTTGTGTCTTCTCTATCTATTCTACAAGATTAGTCACAATCATCCACAACACAGTAGGAGACTGAAAGACTAGCTGAAGATGCTCGTAAGAATGAATAAAGCAATAAATACAGTATTCTGTCTTTAACTGATTTCAGTAATATATATGACTACATGTATTAATAAAGGATAGCAATTGAAGGCCTACAGTGCTTTTAATTCAGTATTGCAAACACATCTAAAAGACATGCCAATGTATAAATGCAGCATTCTGTCTGTAATTGATTTTTATTTTGTATATAACTACAAGTACTTATAAATGACATTAATTGAAGTACTAAAGTGGTTTTGGTACAGTACCACAATGTGACACTGCCAGCTCAGCTATCTGGAGTTTTGTAAATAATTCTATGCCATTTGTGAATATTGATATGATTTATACAGAACTGTACTATGTTGTTTGTGAATATTGATATGATTTATATAGAACTGTATGCGATGTACTGAGCTTCAAGAATGCAACCACAGCATACCCAGCTGGAACATAAAAGATCAACTTAGAAAACTTCAAGAAAATAAGTTGAAATCAAGTGCTTTAGAATGTGCTATAAAATTTAGTTAATGCGGCAAGAAGACAGGATGTCTAGAGCTAGAAGGTTTTCTATTGTCTTGGAGAGAAGTATTTACTTTGTTTAAAATGTAAAATATTTTATTGCTCTGTGACTTCCTAGGAGCTGTCCATCTGAAAGATATGTACTTCTCATAGAGATGTTAAAAATTCTGTTAGTATCTGTTAGCCTAGCAACTGAAAGCAGGTGCCAAATCCCAAAGAGTGATGTCAAGCTGACCCAGCAGTAATGTTTGATAGTAATTTAAGAACTCTGTCAGAGAAAGACTGTGCATTTTGTATTTTGTCTTTAACCTGGAACCATCCATCATTACCATCATCTGCACTTGCCTTGCTAATAGTAAGTAACTAGGGAAAAGTAATTTATTTTATATATAGATAGGAATATAGTAAAGATTAGTTTATATGTTTTCTGTATTTACTTGAGACTGTCCTGCAATGTTATTTTAAAATATTTAATGTGATTCTGAATTATGAAGTAACTGTGTTGAGTATTGTGTTGTTCTTTTATTATTTATTATTAAATATATTTAAACCTATCTTTGTGGCTGATATTTGTGAGACATATTTAAGCTCTTAGAGTACTTGCATATGTATTTGGTGACACTGTACACGCCACTCCTAAATAGTCTTGGTCTTGGTCACATTTACCTTTTGGATAATAGCAATATTACACATTAGGATTGGTCACCCTTTTCTAAGGGCCTTTATAGTAGCTGATAAGTAGGGATTGGTGGCAGTGATAACTACCTTATAGTCTGGGCCTAAGGGGGCATAACTACAAAACTTGTGCCAGCCTTTACCAGGTGTGCATTTGTATAAAAATCAAATCTCAAAGTGTGTGTGTATGTCAGCAGCTTGGGCAGGAACATAAAGCACTGGTTGGACAGAGAGGGTGCTGGAGGTCTTGGCTTGACCTCTCAGCTGAGATCTTAACCCTATAGCTGTGCCAGTGGGGAGTCTTATTGGGGATCTAGAGAAAGAGGGAGAAACCAGCCTCAGACTGACTGTGATCTTTGTGTGCTCTTAAGGGAAAATGTAATTTACTGTGTGTGTACTTGTCATCCTCCCATTGTGTACATCCCTCACTGTTGCCAGTGGTGAGGATTGACACTCCTTGATTACTGGGCCAGTGCAGGGATGTCACACACAGCAAAAACATATGTCAATGTATAAATACAGTATTCTGTCTTTAACTTATTTTATTAGATATTTAGAGAATGGGCAAACTGTACACCAGCACCCTGACTGGAGAGCCATTGTTTTCCAGCAAAGTATTAATGTACAAATAATACCCATTGAAAAATGAGTCTGCCACTTCATGGCAGCATATCAAGCTATCATGGAGCTCAGACTGCTAAAAAACTAACAGCCACCATTACTTTTATACTGGCTAAGCAGTGCTTTTGCTGTTTAGTGAGTGCCTGTATGTATGTGTATGTGTGTGTTTATTTTTCTTTCTGTGTCTGTGAGTGAATGTGTGTATGAAAGCAGAGGAGACTGTGTGTGTGAGAGAGATTGAGGGAGAGAAAGAGAGACTAGTCTTGTGTGAGTGAATGCATGTTTGAAAGCAGAAGTGACTGTGTGTATGTGTGCGTGTGTGTGTGTGTGTGTGTGTGTGTGTGTGTGTGTGTGTGTGTGTGTGTGTGTGTGTGTGTGTGTGTGTGTGTGAGAGAGAGATTGAGAGAGAGAGATCTTCTGTGAGTGAATACGTGTATGAAACCTGAGAAGATTCTGTGTGTGTGTGTGTGTGTGTGTGTGTGTGTGTGTGTGTGTGTGTGTGTGTGTGTGATTCAGAGAGATTGTGAGCAATCTTGTGTGAGTGAATGCATGTATGGAAGCAGAAGTGGCTGTGTATGAGAGAGAGAGAGAATGGGCTCTGTAAAATTGTTGTTTTACTTACTAATTTATTTTTTAAGTACTATATTATTTTTTGTATAGATTTAATGTAAAATACTTCCTCCAACACCATTAAACATTAGGCAGAGGAACTATTTTACATCAAAAATATATAAAACCACTTTCTTGAATGCTTACCTTTTGCAGATCTCCCCCAAGCAAACAAGATGGTTCATATTTTAGGCAACATCAGCAATCCTTGTAACAGCTATGAACTATTCCAATGCAAACTACATCCTATTAAGTGATAGTTTGTCAAAACCTAATGCCCATTCTAACCCTGAGTTCACAGCAACCTATGCAGAATTGTTCATAGAGACCCTCTGCGACCATGCAAATTACTGTATAGGGGCTGTTGTACCTACTAGAAGTAAGGCCAAAGCAATCTCTAAAAAACTATACTGGTGGAATTCTAATCTTAGTAGGGTATAAAACAAAATGAAAAAAGACATGGCTAAATCAGGAAGAGCACCACCCATAATGATAAGAGCTTTCAAATTAATACAAACAGGAAACTAAAAGGATGAATTAAGTCCAACAAGGCCAATTACAAAGTCAAGACAGCCTCAAAGGCTAAAGACAACCATAAGGTATTTTACAGCTATGTTCACAACCTCAAAGGCAGCACACAGCCATGTGCTGAACTGGTGGTCAACAGTAGCAGAGTTACATAGCAAATATGTGACAGACAAATTCAGCTCAAACTTCACCACCTACACCCCTGCCTCCTCTCATGTAATACCTACAAGCATACCCCCCTCCGCTGACTATTAGCAGTCAGCAGGTTCTGGTGGTGCTTGTTAAAGCCAAAAACACAGCATCAGTAGGCCCTGACATTATTCCAGGATGCCTCTTAAATATCTTTAAATGTGACCTATTGGGATCACTTAAGGCTGTTTTCAACTATGGCCTCAAAACAGGAACAAGTTTTGTGCAATGAAAATGTAGAACTGCAACAGTTATACTGCTTCGCTTCACAAGAGTAGACCAAGAACTGATCCTGTAAACTACAGATCCATAAGTCTGACTAATCTAATATTTTTCATTTGTGGATGGAACAGTGGTTCAGTGGTTGCATTGTCACCTCACAGCAAGAGGCTCTCTGGTTCGATTCTTGCTGGGGTGCCTTCTGTGCAGAGTCTGCATGTCCTCCTGTATTCATGTGGGTTTTCTGCAGGTACTCCAGTTTCCTCCCACTTTACAAAGACATGTCTGGAGCCTTTCTCCCTGGGCCTCCATTGAAAATTGGCTTTGTTCTAAGTTGGACTTTCCTGGAAAATAAATGTTAAATAAAATAAATACATTGAAAGCCAAGGAATTAATTATTATGGAAATGATAGACAAAGGCAAACTTCAGACATTGGACCTAACCCAATCTGGCTTTGTCAAGGGAAGGTCATGTCTACTAAATTTAGTGGACTTCTTTGAAAAGGTCATCAAGGCAATAGATGAGGGGAAAATGGTGCATACCACCTACCTGAACCTTGCTAAAGCATTCATTACAAGACCCCACTCAGGTATAGTTGACAAACTCACCAAACTGGGCATAACCCCCAGGATGTCTAGACTGGTGAGACTACCTCCACTATTAGTCAGGTCACCAGCGGTGTACTTTAGGGTTCTGTGCTGGGACCACTACTATCTGGCATTTACTTCTTGCAGATAAAGGCTAATATCAAGGGCCTTTGCCTGGCCTAGTTTTCAGATGAGTGCAAATTGGGAGCTATCATAGATTCCCCCCACAACACAAAAATATAACAAGAGGGTTTAACAGAGGCAAATGACTGGTGCCAAAGGCATGGATTAAAATTCAGTACCAAAAATATGGATTAAAATTCAATGCCAAGAAATGCATTTTAGTGCCTTTTGGGAAAACAGCTGCCCAGGCTAATTACTGTATCAATAAGACACCCCTAAATCCTGATCCAGTAGTCAGGAATATGTGAACATATGTCGACAGTTGACAGACATGTGGGCAAGGTAGTAAAAAAATCATTCTATGTCGCTTAACTTATAAATAAGACCATGGCATCCAGGTCCAAGAAAGTCATAGTGACACTTATCTGGCCCTTATCAGACCCATCATTGAGTATAATGCCCCTTTTGGCATGTACCTGACCAGATATATGCAATATGCAACAGTTGAAATACCCAGAAAGGTTACGTACCCGGAGAATCCAGGGTATAAATACATTGTCCTATATGGATTGCCTTAAAATGCTATCTCAATACTTAGTGAGAGATGATCTATGCATGGCACACAAGGAATCCTTGGATCCAGCTGTAATGGACCTTTTGCATATCTGCCAAATGAACAGCATCAGAAAGACTACATCCAAAGATTTGAATTTTGCTTGCAACATTAATAGGACATGTTGGTGAGGCTGATATGTGTCTAAGAGGATCTCTATGCTCTGGAACAGGCTGTCCATCCATGTGAAGCAGAGACTTTGCCTGACCCTGTTTAAGCATAACCTTGACCAATAGATGGGAAATCAAAACTTTACCTAGGGTCTAGCCCCATGTTTCCAATAGACAGAGATAGACAGAGATAGACAGTAACTATGCCCAAACTATCATAGCCCCCCCCACATAATGATGAGAAATTCCCTAAATAACATACCCCCTTCTAATAAATGCCAATGATACATAGGGACACAATTGGGCTGGATCGAGCTGCTAGGCTTATAAAGGCCCTGTGGTCATTAGCCTAGTATATACCTATGAACCTATGAAACTATGAACCACATCCTCAACCAAGTCCCACGATCCCTGTTCAGTGAGGCTTGCCAGTCCACCACAAGCCAGGGTACCTACAGGACCAATGTTACCATACCAATCCTTTGAAGTTGTCCCTGGACCAGAGGGTAAATGTTCCCTAACATGGCAACATGGCTAGGTTCCTCCTGATGAATTTGGATTTGTAAAAACATTAACAGAAATGGGAAGGGAAAAAATTAAAGAAAGACAAAAGAATGCATAATTAAAAAATAAATAAAGAAAGAAAAAGACAGGGACAAAGAGAAAAAGAAAACATACCCAATAAATTCACACATGATATCAGATAATATTTAATTTCTCATTATCAATCAATTTTATTTTTATAAATCTTTATTGAACTAAAACAAAATGTATAGGAATTTCATATGCATACATGGGAGCAATGATATGGGAAGTGCTTATGCATACTTGGCAAAAATGAGTTTATTGTTATCAGATCTTGGTGGCGTTTACATTTTGGACTCTACTATGGTAACATAAGAAATGACATTACATTTGATATTTGTGCCTAATATGCATTTGGTTGCAGTATTGTACTGGAAACACCCTTTCTGAACACTTTTAGTTAAGTAAGTAATAATGCCCAACAGGGTGTGTGTTAATATAGCAATAACCGATGACGTCAGTGTGGTATATTGAAGATTTACCCATGGTTGGCGTGGTTTAATCACTAGGGCAAAGCCCGAGTGATTAAATAAAGCCAACCATGGGTAAATTTCAATATACTACAACCACAGAGTTGGTTATTGCTATTATATAATGACATTACTTAAGAAAAAAAACTTACTTTTCTTAAATAATGTCTTTGTATAATGGCACATTACTGTTCTTCTGTGGCTGGTGGTATACTGCTTCCTTGTGTTGATGTATTGTGCATGCGTATGGGACTTGCATTCCCATACATACCCAGTACATCAATGCTTTGAAACAGAAGCAACGGAGAAAAGAAAGTTGCCATTGCTCCGTTTTTGTTTTCTTTTTTTTTTTTTAATTAAAAAAAAAAACTTTAGGGCAGTTTAGGGGTAGGAGAGAGACATGGAAGAAATACACAGGATATCAGGTACGTGTGTTAAATTTTAAATAACGTACTTGATTTCCCTAGTATTTTGTCCAAGCTGCCTCTCTGGTATGTCCGGAGTCAGGGCTAAAGATTTTATTTTTATTTTTTAAGAAATAAAAATAAAAATTAAATGGTTTACTATTGCTTGTGCAAACTACATTCTGTCGGCAGCAGTGTGCTGAAACTCAGAATGTCAAGCGCACAAACAATAGTTGATGAGATAGTTGAAGACACTTATGCGAATGCACTACTGCAATCGCATAAGTGTAATTCGGCTATCTTCATGAAGATCACGGTACAGTGGGGATTGTAAATTCATCCATATCCCCACTGTAGTGTGATCTCGGAGTTAGAATATATAATTAGGGGGGTGTGGGGGGCACAGCCATGATATGTCGTATAGAAGTCTGATTTACATCAGCTCCTGTATGGCTATCACGTGCTGCTTTCGGCAACAATGTCAAATCAAATGTGTCGGGTATTTGGTTCGACATTGTCACCATTCTTTGTTATTTTCTGTGTTACTGTTCATTGTTTCGAACGGCAAGTATTTTGTCATTCAAAGAAACAATAGTAAACCAAATTAAACAATATACCAAAGGAAAGAAGTCCAGGTGACCGGACCTTTTTCCGTTGGTATATTGTGGGATTTACAACAGGCACGCTGGTTGGGCTGGCCAATCAGCGTGCTCGTTTTGAATGCTAATGGCCAGTCATTGTATAATGTGTAATTAATGCCTGCCTAGGGGTGTTAAGAGGCCCAACACCTCAGGCAGAGCATCCTGTATATCTTAGCATACAGGATGTCCCCCCAACAAAAAGTACTGGTAATTTTATGTGGGTGTGTGTCTGTGTGTTTGTGTGTGTATATCTTAAGCCTGCATTCAGAAGGTAAAAAGGTGATTTCATGTGCAAGTGTGTGTATTACAGCAGACGAGAACAGTATATTTCAGTTATATTACTGATTTTAAAACTTATCACCAGAGTTAAGATTCCAGTTCCTTTGGTTTGGCAGTGTAACCTTTTATTCACAGCTTCTGGCTGTAGTTGTATTTAATATTCTCATTTCACACCTTGAACAGAAGCAAATGCTAGGTTTGCAATGCAATTTCAGTTCAGTGAGGCCCCAATTGTTAAGAACATAGCATTCAACCAACTTATTTATGTAATTCTTTTCAATTCCTTCTTCTTTTTCTTGTTTTTTTTTTTTTTTAATTTAATGTACACTTTACACTATCATAGATGAGCCCTAGGTTTAGAATGGGTAGGTTTTGTTTCAGCAACTGTCTACAGCATCACTTACTTCTGCCTTATAAATGGTTTTATAAATGACATAAACTATCAAAACATAAGAACCCCTGGGTCTGATTTAAACATAAACGTTTCTGTAAATATTTTGCCTGCATTAGCCATATTTACCAACATAATGGTAAGTTTCAGAAGATAAAAAGGAAAAGAAAAAAATAGAATAAAATAACACAAGCTGTAGATGGTAGCACTTGTCTAGCCATTTGGTCTTTTTCTTCTTTTTTTCCTTACTGAAGGCGTATGAGCAGTCCTTTGTTTTGGATACATCCCAACCTGACAGCTAGGAAGCCAGAGCTCTTTCTATATCTCAGTCTAACTAGTGCCATAAAAGGGAATAAAGCTCAGAAATGAGAGCAGTTTCACTTGTTTGGATGGGAACATTTTTACTGGAAGAATGAACTTCCTGAAATAGCAGCACCTTGTTGATTTTCACTGAAACATGCTCGAGTCTGATCTTTGTTTATTCAGCCTGAAGAGGTAGGTTCATGTCACTGACAAGGCCAATGAACAGATAAACAGATCAGTCAGAAAGACACCTGGCTTGAACTGGAGTATGCAATAGTAAAATGTGTTCACACATAGCTGAGTATAATTAATTATTCCCAAAAAATCCATCAGCAGTCACATTGCAGTGAATTTCCATTTAAATGTATTCAGTATTGTCACACAAGGTATTTTACAAATATGTGAAGTGAGTAATGTCATAGTACAAGAAAACTAAGGATGGACATAAAGCACAAGTGCACACACACACACATACACACACACACACACACACACACACACACACACACACACACACACACACACACACACACACGCACACACGCGCACACACACACACGCACACGCACACACGCACACACGCACACACACACACACACACACACACACACACACACACACACACACAGACACACACACACGCGTGCACACACACACACACACACACACACACACACACACACACACACGCACACGCACACGCACACGCACACGCACACACGCACCCATGAGCACACAAACGCACACACACACATACCTCATGCCTGGATTAAGAAGTCCTTCAGGTAATAATAATAAACAGTAATGAGTATAAATATGGGAACAAAGTAGGTTAGGCATGCAGATGAGTGGAATGATGGATATTGTGTATATCAGTCAGCACAAGTTTATCTTAAAGTTATGTGTCACAATACTGTTTTGTGTGAGATTTTATTGAACTTTTAATCTCTAATACAAATAAATAAAAGGAACACTAAGCACAGTGGTGAAGGTGTTAGTATTACTGCCTCACATTAGTCCTGCCGTTTGGTACTTGGTCAGGGTGCCTTCAGCACAGAGTCCAAATATTCTTTCTGTGTCTCTATCAGTTTTACTGAATGCTTCCGTTTCCTCCATTTCTAAAGCACATGTTTTAGGAGAACTTGTGATCTCCTAAACTGTATGCAAATGTACATGTGTCCTGTGATGGATGGTGTTCTGTCCAGATACCTGCTTCCTATTTAGGACAAGTGCCTTGTGTGAGTACCTGCTTTCTGTGATGAACTGGTATGCTGTGTAGGTACATGCTCCCTATTATAGAATAGTGCCTTATCCTACTACTTGATTTTTTTTGTTAGACAGGCGTACTCTTCAGTTACTTGCTCTTTGGATGACTAGTGTCCTGTCCAGGTACCTGCACCTTGCAATGGACGGATGTCCTGTCCAGGTACCTGTTTCCTCTGCTGTACTATTGTCTTATACAGGTATCTGCTTTCTATAATGGACTGGTGTCCTGTCTAGGTTCTTGTTTGATATGGTGGACTGCTGTCCTATCCTGGTACCTACTTTCTGTGATGAACTGGTGTCCTGTCCATATACCTACTCCATCTGATGGACTCCCTGTCTAGATACCTGTTTTCTGTGATGGACTGATGTCCTGTTCAGGTGCCTGTTGAATTTCTGAGGAACATAACTGTGATCCTTGGAGTACAGGCACTACTATAGTAATTGTAGGGGAATGTATACTAAGTATGAGCTTGTGGTTGACTAGAGTATTTTCCTATTACTAGTTACAGCATGGTTGTGGGGAATGCATACTCCCCATATCAAGAGGTACAAGGCCCCACTCAAATTGCTTAATATGCGTAGTGGTGAGTTACAGAATTTGTTGTATTTAGCATGATTCACAGCTTACTTGTATAAGTGTCTGTTCTTGCAGTATTAGGGTTTGCACTTTTGGTAAGGAGAGATTCTTCCCTGGATTATTTCTATTCTTTACTCCTACTGAGTGCCAAGACAAGTTCCAGCTTTACCATGTGTAAAGATTGGGTGAAGACATGTGAAGGATGCCTGCCTAGCCAGATAGAGTTTTGGAGATAATTCTGTCATCTGTAAATATTGTCTTAAATGGTAAAAATAGTGTTACATGTGGAACTGAAAAAAAGTAACAACAGTGCACTCTACTGACCAAGTAAAGCATGTTGTGACCCTTTGATGTAAACACGGCTGCGGCCAGTCTAGATGAAGGAATTCTTGCTATTGTTTTAAGGCCAGAGTTAATGGTGAGAATTTGCATGCATAAATGTCCTTTATTGCTCTGGTTTCTACCCAGAGATCAAGAATGTAAATGCAGTTTCTGTTAACCTGGGAACCCAGGGAAATGTGAAGAATGATGTAATGTGAACCAGGAATGTGATATTAAAAACAGAGAGAATCAGAGATCATTAAGCATTTTTTTCTGCCTTGACTATCCAACTCATCAGCACTGCCTTGCTCTATATGTAAGTTTATCTTAGACTTGTGTTTTCTCTTAGAAATAGCCAGAAACTAAAAAAAATTAGACTGTGTTTTTCTGTGATGTCAGAACTGTACTACTGAATTATTTTAAGTATTTCTCTGTGATCTCTGAACTCTTGACTAGCATTGTGTAGTAAAAAGTATTGTGTTGTGTTTTGACTATTTATTATTAAATATTTTTAAAACCTTTTCAACTGTGGCTGTTTTTGTAGAGATAATTTAAGTTCTTTAGAGTACTTGTATGCCTATGGTAAAACTGTACAAAGCCACACGAATAGCTTTAGCCCTGGGCTATACTACCAATTGGATAATAATATTGCACAGTAATAATTGAACACCCTTTTAAGGGCCTTTGAGTAGCTGATAAATATTAGTGGGTAGTGGCAGCTGGTACTACCGTATAGTCTGGGGAAAAAGGGGCACAGCTGGAGAGCCTGTGACAGCCTTCCCCAGGAGTGTCTGTGTGGTTGTGTAAACTCTTCTCAAAGTGTGTGTGTGTGTGTGTGTGTGTGTGTGTGTGTGTGTGTGTGTGTGTGTGTGTGTGTGTGTGTGTGTGTGTGTGTCTGTGCGCACCAGCTACTTGGGTGGGGACACGAAGCACTGTTTGGACAGAGAGGGTGCTGGAGGTTTTAGCTTGCCCACTAGGCTGAGATCTGGACCCTATAGCTGTGCCAGTGAGGAGTCTTATTGGGGACCTGGAAAGCAAGGGAGCGACCAGCCCTGGATTGACTGTGATCTCTGTGTGCTCTTAAGGGAAATTGCACTTTACTGTGTGTATTTGTTATCCTGTCCTCCTATATGAGACGCCCCATGTTGGTGTTAGTGGTGAGGATTGAGGCTCCTTGATTGCTGGGCCAAGGCACGGGCATCACATATTAATTGTTTGGCAGTGGTGGGATATCCACACCACATATTAATTGGGTGGCAAATACTAATTGGCTTATAGTGGTGTGGGTAGAATGAATTCCTGTAGCTTGTGTACAGTGAGCTCTGAAGGTGTTTTGTACTCTATATCAGCCATGCAGTGAATACTCAGAGTTCAGATCACAATTGTTTTATTTCTTTTGTTAGCTTAGTTAGTCAGGGTGAGCAGGCAGTATGTCAGCAGAGGAGTATGGAAAGCTGACAAGGAGCCAGCTGGCTGAGTTGTGACATGCTAGGGGACTGGTACATGGAAACCTGACTAAGACAAACCTGATTGCAGCCTTGGTTACAGCTGCATCAGAAAATAGCAACCAGGAGGACAAACAGACTGGCAGTGGAGATATGATACCCTTGGACAATGGAAAAGTTCAACCTCTCTGCAGAGGACTTAAAAATACATCTGGAGCTAAAGAGACTTGGGTTGGAGGCCAGGCATTTGTAGACAGAAGCCGAGGAAAAGGGGCGGCAGAAGAATCATGAGAGGGAAATGCTGACTCTTCACCAGAGTCATGGAGGTAATGGGGAAGGGAGAACTTGACCCCAGAAGCACAAAAGCTCAGTAAATTTCTTCCGCATTTTAAAGAGGGGATAATTTTGATAGTTTCATTCATATGTTTGAGAGGATTGCAAACAGTATAGTGTTGACCAAAGGCACTAGGTACAGTTCCTTACCCCCTTACTCCATGGTAAAGCTGTAACTGTTTTGTCAGAAATGACTGACTTTGCATGTTTTGATTATACTGCTGTTAAAAATCACTTGTTAGAATTGTTTAAGCTAACACCTGAAACATATAGGAAAACGTTTCATGAGCACATATGCAAGACAGATGAAAGTGTGTGTGAATATGTTGCTGAACTGAGCACTTATTTCCATAAGCGGGTGAGTGGATGTCAGGTCACCACTTTTGAAGGGCTGGCAGACCTTTTGGTGAGGGAACAAGCCCTTAGCACTTTGCCTGAGGACATGAGGATCTGGTTAGCTGATAGACACTATGCTACTTCAGATGAGTTGGGGAAGAAGGGAGACCTATATCTGGCAAGCAGGGTAGCCTTGCACAGGAAAGGGACCTCCAGTACTGCACATGGGTCTAAAGGAGCCCATGGTGGGCAGCACAGACTGCCCCAACAGAACTGCCGGTAGCAGGGGAAGCCACTAGCCCAGGTACACATCCAGGAGCTAGGGTTAAATGTTTTGAATGCAACCAGTGGTGCCATGTGGCATACAGGTGTCCATGGAGGCAAGGTGGGGAACAAAAAGTGAGGGAGCCAGTAAGTGGGAAAGACAAAATGCCAATAGTAGATTGTTTTGGGACAACAGGGGTACCAAACTACCACCAGAGGTTATAGCCTGTTGTAGTGAATGGCAAAGAGGCCATTGCCAAGAGACACAGCCTCTGATATAACCATTGGAAAGCCTGCAGTGGTTACAGATGAGCAGTACTTGCCCGGGCAGTCTACTTCAGTCATGGCTTCAGGAGGGATCCCATTCCAAATACCTTTGGCTAGGGTTCACCTTGACTGGGAGGGTGGAAAAGGAAGCCAGCAAGTAGGTGTATTTGAGGCTATTCCTGCAGATGCCCTGATTGGGTATGATTTTGATACTGCAGTACCCTGTGCTTGTGCAGTTACACACAGTCAGGCTTGGAGACACACAGGTAAGTCTGGCAGCCTGGGGGAGACCCAGACAGACTGCATATTTGCAGCCAGGATTGGTGAGGTGGTTACTTCAGAGAGGGAGTTACCCTGTAGCAGTGAGACTGAAGGTGAGTCACAGCTGCTTGGGGGTACTGATGGTCCCTTGGACAGAGAGACTACAAAGGTAGAGGTTAGTAGTAGTACCCAGGCTGACAGTGAGGCATCACTGTCAGAGGATGCCAGACTTCTTGTGGAAGGGGAGCTGGGAAGGGTTAGCAAGAGAGAGTTGAGAAAGGCTCAGCTCTCAGACCCTACATTGCAAGGTCTGAGGCAGGTAGCTGGGAAGGCACCTGATTCTCAAGGAAAGGGGGAATCTGTATACTGGGACAAAGGGTTACTAAAGAGAGTGGTCCACTGAGGGAGGGCTAGAAGGTGAGAGAATACAGCAGTTGGTAGTTCCTAGAGCCTACCATCTGGCACTTCTAGCCATAGCCCATGATATTCCCTTTGCAGGTCATATGGGCATAAAATGTACAAAGAGGCATATTATGCCAAACTTCTATTGGCCTGGACTTTTCTGAGATGTAACAGGGTACTGCAGGACCTGTGAGCAGTGCTGAAAGGTAGACAAGGCAGGAGACAAGATGAGAGCACCTTTGATGCCTTTGCCTGTGATTGAAGAGCCATTTCTGAGGGCAGCTATGGATATTGTGGGTCCTCTGAGTACCCCAAGTTCCACAGGGAAAAAGTATATCCTAGTGGTAGTGGATTATGCTCCACAATATTCTGAGGCAGTGGCTTTGTCCTCCACTTAGGCAAAGAATGTGGCAAATGCTTTGTTAGAGATTTTCAGCAGGGTAGGTTTCCCAAAAGAAATAATGTGACTGACAGAGGTGCCAATTTCATGCCAGACCTGCTGGCTTGTCTGTGGAAGTCCTGTGGGGTGAAGCACATGAAGAACACCCCCTACCATCCCCAGACTCATGGTCTTGTTGAGAGGTTAAACTCTACAATCAAGTCCATGCTACAGGCATTTGCAGATCAGTTTAAGAGGAATTGGGACAAATATTTTCCCCATCTATTGTTTGCTTACAGAGAAGTTCCCCAGGAACCCACAGGTTTTTCACCTTTTGAGTTGCTATATGGGCATAGGATGAGGGGACCTCTAGATTTAATTCAAGATGAGTGGGAAGGTGAGTGCGAGTCTCATAAGGAGTCTGTTGTGGCATACGTCATAAACCTCAGGACCAGGCTGAGGGAACTTATGGTCTTGGCCCAGGAGAACCTGGCAGAAGCCCAACAACAGAAAAAGGTGTGGTATGACAGGAATGCTCGAGCTAGAGAGTATGCTGTAGGGCAGCAGGTAATGGTTCTCATTCCTGTCAGACACAACAAGCTACAAGCAGCTTGGGAGAGACCCTGCAAAGTGGTAAGAAAGGTAAGTGATGTTAATTACATGGTGGAACTGCTAGGCAGAAGGCAGGGGCATAAACTATACCATGAAAACATAATGAAACCTTACAATGATAGGGAGGCCCTTGTGCTGAACATTTGCAGTGGATTGCAGGAGGAGTCTGAGGGAGAACTGGGTGCTGACCTCCACAGTGAGGCTCGGGCTGACACCTCAGTGGAAGGGGTAGCAATGTCCCAGCAGGTATCTCCTACCCAGGTTCAAGAAATCCGAGCAGTGTTGCAGGAATGTGGGGACATGTTCATTGGGAACCCAGGGAGCACCCACCTGGGAGAGCACCAGGTGGACACAGGACCCCAAAGGCCTATTAGGCAGGCCCTTTATAGAGTGCCTGAGAGTCAAATAGACTCTGAGGGAGGAGGTACAGGAGATGTTGGAACTAGGGATGATTCAAGAGTCCAACAGTCCCTGGGCCTCCACAGTGGTGCTGGTGTCAAAGAAGGATGGCAGCACCAGGTTCTGTGTGGACTACAGGAAATTAAATAGTCACACAGAGTCAGATGCTTACCCCATACCTAGGACACATGAGGCCCTAGAGTAGCTGGGTGGGACTAAGTATCTTATAACCATTGATCTTACTAAAGGTTACTGGCAGGTACCCTTGACTCCCAGTGCTAATGACAAGTCAGCCTTTGTGACTCCTTTTGGCTTGTATGAGTTCACAAAGATGCCCTTTGGGATGAAGAATGCCCCAGCAACTTTCCAGAGGCTGGTAGAATCATATCCTGGCAGGAGCAGGAGGATTTGCCCTTGCTTACCTAGATGATATTGTCATCTACAGCCATTCCTGGCCAGAGCACCTTCAGCATGTCAGGGAGGTGCTGGGCAGATTACAAAGGGCAGGGTTGACCATTAAGCCGAGCAAATGTCAGGTGGGTATGGCAGAGGTCTCCTACCAAGGACATAGAGTGAGGAGTGGTAAGATAAGACTAGAACCTGCCAAAGTGGAAGCCATTCAGGCATGGCCTGCACCTGTTACTAAAAAGCAGGTGAGGGCATTTTTAGGGACACCAGGGTACTACAAAAAGTTCATTCCCAGTTATAGTACCATAGCTGCTACCCTCACAGACCTGACAAGGAAGAACAGGTCAGATAAGGTAGTGTGGACCCCAACATGTGAGGAGGCATTCCAGAAGCTTAAAGAAGCTTTCGGAGGACCCCCTGTGTTAGCCAGTCCAGATTACAGCAAATAATTTGTTGTGCAGGTGGATGCTTCGAACCATGGGGTGGGGGCTGTACTTAGCCAGATTTCTTCAGAGGGAGAAGAGCACGCAGTTCTTTATTTCAGTTGTAGGCTCCAACCCAGGGAGGAATGCTATGCAGCTGTAGCAAAGAAATGTCTAGCCATAGTGTGGGCACTGCAGAAACTTTAGTCTTATCAGTATGGAAGGAAATTTACTGTTGTGACAGATCACAGCCCCCCAACATGGTTAAACAGAGCCAACCAGCAAAATTCCAAGTTGCTAAGATGAAGCCTAGGGTTGCAGGCATATATGTCCATGCAGCACCGCAGTGGGATTAGCAATGCCAATGCAGATGGACTCTCAAGACAGGGAATGAGGTAAGGTATACTCAGATAGACCTAACTCTCTCCAGCAGTGTTTCTCAAGGGTCACTTGAAAAACTAGCTTGAGTTCCCAGGGGGGAGATATGTGAAGATTGGGTGAAGATAGGTGAAGGCTGCCAGCCTAGCCAGATAGAATTTTGAAGATAATTCTATCATCTGTAAATATTAATGTAAACCACAGGCTTGTTGTCTTAAATGGTAAAAACAAAGTGTTACATGAGGAACTGAAAAAATGTAACAACAGTGCACTCTACTGACCAAGTAAAGCATGTTGTGACCCTTTGATGTAAACATGGCTCCGGTCAGCCTAGATGAAGGAATTCTTTCTGTTGTTTTAAGGCCAGAGTTAATGGCCAGAATTTGCATGCATAAATGTCCTTTATATCTCTGTTTTCTGCCAGAGGTGAAGAATGTAAATGTAGTTTCTGTTAGCCTGGGAACCAAGGGAAGTGTGAAGAATGATGTAATGTGAACAAGGAATGTGATTTTAAAAACAGAGAGAATCAGAGAGCATTAAACATTTTTTGTCTTGACTATCCAACTCATCAGCACTGT
Organism: Protopterus annectens; assembly: GCF_019279795.1. Classification (NCBI taxonomy): domain Eukaryota; kingdom Metazoa; phylum Chordata; order Ceratodontiformes; family Protopteridae; genus Protopterus; species Protopterus annectens. Next base: position 635,295,868 of record NC_056729.1, on the reverse strand, counting down.
CTTGCTATATATGTAAGTTCATCTTAGACATGTGTTTTCTTTTAGAAATAGCTAGAAACTAGAACGATTAGACTAAGTGTTTTTATGTGATGTCAGAACTGTACTACTGAATTATTTTAAGTACTTCTCTGTGATCTATGAACTCTTGACTAGCATTGTGTAGTAAAAAGTATTGTCTTGTGTTTTGGCTATTTGGTATTAAATATTTTTAAGACCCTTTCAACTGTGGCTGTTTTTGTAGAGATAATTTAAGCTCTTTAGAGCACTTGCATGCCTTTGGTAATATTGTACAAAGCCACTCTAATAGCTGTAGCCCTGGGCTGTACTACCAATTGGATAATAATATTGCACAGTAATAATTGGACACCCTTTTAAGGGCCTTTGAGTAGCTGATAAATATTAGTGGGTGGTGGCAGCTGGTACTATCATATAGTCTGGGAAAAAGGGGCACAGCTGGGAACCCTGTGCCACCCTTCCCCAAGACTGTCTGTGTGGTTATATAAACTCTTCTCAAAGTGTGTGTGCGTGTGTGTGTGTGTGCGCGCGTGTGTGTGTGTGTGTGTGTGTGTGTGTGTGTGTGTGTCAGCTACTTGGGCAGGGACATGAAGCACTGATTGAACATAGAGGGTGCAGAAGGTTTTAGCTTGCCCACTAGGCTGAGATCTGGACCCTATAGTTGTACCAGTGGGGAGTTTTATTGGGGACCTGGAGAGCAAGGGCGTGACCAGCCCCAGACTGACTGTGATCTCTGTGTACTCTTAAGGGAAATTGCACTTTACTGTGTGCATTTTTTTATCCTGTCCTCCTATATGAGATGCCCCTCGCTGGTGTTAGTGGTGAGGAATGTGGCTCCTTGATTGCTGGGCCAAGAATGGGCATCACACCATGACCCTGAAAAACAGTATCAGCAAAAAGAATGAAAGCATGATCTAAAGTTTTCCTTTCCATTATGGTAACCAGAATAGACCAATGATCATTCACCTTGTTAGTCATCTCCAATCAGTCTGTCTTATCCCCCTCATTTTCCATATACTATGAAGCAAAACATACTTTAAAAAGAGTAGGAGAACATGGGAAAGATGGATACAAGAAATAGGCTGGTAAGGTGATCATGTCAGGATATGATGCTGAAAACATATTTTAGTACTAATTTATAACAATCCAATAACAGTATTACTGTTTATGACCTCCATACAAGGCAGAGAGAAAAATAATCATAAAAGGGTTAATTTCAGTATCAATAAAATATAAAGCTAGCAAAATCATGAATCTTGATGCAAGAATTTGAGTTATTGAAAGAGCAGTAACCAAGGCAACTGCTATATAAGTTTACTGAGCTCTATTTTTATCTAAAAGCATAATATTAATTTTCCTTTTTCACATTTAGAAAAAAAGATGTTCTCCTATGCATGCCTTGTACTGTTGTTGCAATACTGTAAATGTTTTTCTTGTATTGTAATGTTGAACATTATAATCTAATTGTTGGACATTTCTTCCCATCCTCCAGTGAAAAAAAATGAGGCTTTGCACCTAGTCAGGCTCCCCAGCAAACAAATTTATTTATTTGTCTTTGTTGACTAGGAAAGTCCGACTGGGCAGAACCCATTTTCAGCAGAGGCCAGGGGAGAAAGCTCCATCACAATACATTTACATTAACAAGTAAAGTTCAGGCAGTTCTCAGAAAAAAAGGGAGTTACATTTTTCATAAAAAAACATACCCCCGGATTCATGAAGCTCGGCACACGTCCGGCGTAAGGCTTGCGCCAGCCATGCGGCGTAGATGTGGAGTAGTCGTGCCATATGCATATTAATGAAGGCGCGCAGCCGCCACAGCCATGTGCATAGGAAACGTGCATGAGTGCAAGGGGCATATCGAAGTTGCACAAGGAGGCGTGTCAATGTCGGCTTTCGAGGAGCAACCTAAACTGCTGAATATTATATTCTGCCAGCAAGAATTGTAAGTTCTATCTGCCGAACTGACCGTGGGTATGTGTCGGCCTGTAAAATATGCTGTGTTCACCGCAACTGTCACAGTAGGGTTGCCACCCTTACAAATGGCCAAAGTGGGACATGTTTGGTACAGACATCAGACTGTACAGGCCGACACATACCCACGGCCAGTATAAAGGACAGAACATAACAGTTTTGTCTACAGAAAAGCGTATTCCTGTAGCATTTTAGTTGCTTATTCTGTTTCTCATAACAGTCAGGTATTTTAGATACAGAATTAACTGTTTAATGCAACTATCACATAAAATATAAGAAATATGTTTGTCCTAAAATCTCAGGACATTTGCCATGTTGACAATTACATGTCAGGACACAACTGCCCAAAGAGGGACTGTCCCTCGCAAAGTGGGACAGGTGGTAACCCTATGTCACACTGTGGCCAATTGAAAAGGTGGAAACACAACCGTTGACTGTGGGGAAGCAATGTCCACAACAGTCAGACATGTGTAAGGAATAGCTTGGACATAGGAAAAGGTGCCATCCTACCAATGAGTAGAGCAGGCTGGCAAAATCCGGAAGGCAGCTGTATAATCTGAACATGTATGTGACACAGTCAAACGGGTAGTACCTGGATACACCAACCAAGTAATGAAAGTGAAGTAAGGGCATGCACCTATGTGCGTGAGGTATAGCATGTGGAAAGCAAACATGGCAGGGTAGTCCACACAACCATAAAGGTACCCAACACATGTAGGGTAGTCAATGTGTAACTCTGGCTGTGTCATGGGCCAACAACCAAAGTAGTGAGTAATTCACGTGTGAGGGGTGTGTGTTTAATGGTAAATTAGTCAAAGACGATACTTGTGTCGTATGCAGAAAAGGTGAACCGGAGGTGTATGATGGGGCAGCGGGTGAAGTGGAAAGAAACACAACCTCATGTAGAAACAGCTGCATGACAAGCAGACAGGCCATAGTGTAGAACACAATCCCACAAACATATGAATATGGAAATATGCGAGACAAATGTATAGATACGGCACCATCACATACCCACAAATGGGTCCTGATGGAACTGGCCATAACAAATGCAACACACCTGGATGCATAATAGCCTACCCAGCATACCCTCCACAACACACAACCTGCCACCATACCAGAACGTCCACCAAATCCAGATGTACTTGGTCCACTGGTTTGTTGCAGAAACAGCTACACACAGTGACCCCTATGCTTATGTAGTAGGTATTGTCACCCTAGGCAGTGTCAGGATTGCAAACCATGTATCCCCTGCAGGTAAAACCCCCTGCACATTTTTGTGAAGCCACAAAAATCTTTGTTATCTAACTTGTTTTGGTCTTGACCAATTTTTGGGATATCCCTCACGGGATGACCAACTTGTGCAAATAGTAGAATGGGTATGACAACATGATGTCCAATCCAGTAGATATCTGGACACAAGTCAGAACGTGCAGTGGAGGTCCATGACACTGTCCAGCCCTAAGTGGGCATGCATAACCTACCACCCAGGATAAAATACCTTCCCGTGATGCACGTGTCCAGACACGAATAGGAGGGAGAATATAATGCACACATTTGCAAAGTGGAAAACGGCATGAGGGCGAGGAAAACATTAAGTAAACAGGTCAACCCTGATCAAGTGTGAGGGACACTGACTGTGTGCAGTCGTGACTGACCATACCTGTCAACCTGTGTGAGCAAGATATCTGGACAGAGCCATGAATATAAGTGAGACAAAGGTTCAAAATCAGGGACAATCTGTAAACATATCTCTTGGAAACATAGAATTTGATAGAATAACAATTTGCACATTGGCATTAATGTCTGGAGTATGAAGTCTGAAACCCAACTGTCTGTCAGCACATTCCGACTAAGTCTTTAATGCTGAGCTACTGCTGTGCCAGAACACAACAGCGTATTACATAGGTCCATGCCATACCATTCAACTGTCCGGATATTCGCAGAATGACTAGGGTCACCACCTGTCCCACTTTGAGAGTAACAATCCCTCTGTAGGCAGTTGTGTCCTGTGAAAAAAATCAAGACATAGCAAATGTCCTGAGAGTTTATTTCCTAATTTACTTTAATAGTCGCATAAAATGGTCATTTTATATATGAATCCTCAATATGTTATGTGAAGTAGCATAAGCAATTCAAATGTTACTAGAATAAGCTATTATATGTACAAAAAAAGGTTAAAGTTCAGTACTATGCACTGCTGTAGGTATGTTTTGTCCTGGAAAATTTGACATCTCTACAGAACATGTCCCACTTTGGGCAGTCAAAAAGGTGGCAACCCTAAGAATGACCACAGGTTCGCACCATAGTGTTGGTGTGTGCCTCCGACAATCTGCACCAGTGTGGTAAATAGCTGAGGATTGACGTCACTAAATAATGAGAAATATCCTGAGTATAAGACTCCACAACTTGCACAACAGTCATGCTAATGCAAAACCTAGCATTCTATCAATGTTGTAAGCTTGTAAGAGCAATCGTTAAAATGTGTCCCTAATTGTCCCCCCATCGTGTAGGTTTTGTGCAGGTTTGGTGCTCTAAGAGGATGAGAGGTATGGTCCGTACATATTTACAGGAAAAGCCCTTCACACTTGTGTAATGTACAACCGCATACCTGTAGTCACTTCATGTCCAAAAATAATAATCCCCGTATGACTGTATACAGGTAATAGTCAAATGTGAGTGGGAACACCCCTCACCGTGGAGTATGGACTGTAACAACCCCATCCATAATATGTAATGCCAACAGAATAAGCTGCTGTCAGGTGCCCAAACACCTGTGTCTATAAAGACAGGTAAAACTTCAAAATAGGTAGATAATCCTTGTCCATATGCTTCGTCTGACATTTGACCTCGGCCAGGGAAGTTCGATTCACCAGGTGGACAAGCCTAAACCCAGATCACTACATGAACACCCTGACAATCAAAGACCTGTATGTAGCTGGACTATATGCCTTAGTGTTCTGCATATCCTCGGAGTGATTAACAATGCAGCCAGAGTCCACAGCAGTAGGTAATAGGGAATGTGTAATATGTAGTTCCACCTTTTTCCCAGCAGGAGAATGGATGCCTGTGTCGTAGGTGAAGCGGTGAGGCATATGTTGATGTAGCTAAGTACTATGGGTATGCATATCAATGAGGGAGAGCACCAATAGAATAGTGGTTCCGGTATCCGGTCAATGTGAATGCAGTCCCGGTTGACCTATGACCACTGCACATATAACTTGAAAGTGTAATGAAAGCGTTCGTGCAGTACACACATTTAAATATGTAAAGGTGAACGTGTGTTTCACAGTAGTCCATAAACTGGAATACAGATATGTAACTGTTACTGTCAGAATTATGAAAGTTCACAGAAGCACAATTATCTATGAAACATATGTAACCCACAATAAGGATATGCAAGTGCACCTGCGTGTGTGTAATCCGCTCACAGAATAGAAAATGAATGGTGTTTTCCCCACATTCTATGTACATGGCTCATACCTGTTAAACCCGTAAAGTACGAAACCAGACAAAGCCATGACAACAACTGGTATAAATAGGGACAATCCCCAGATATTGCCCTAACAAACATAGAAAGTGGATAGAATAACAGGTGTGTCACTAGCATGGATTCTCTGAAGGGTATGAAGTCGTAACCTGAAATGTTTGTCATTATTTACCAATGTCAGTCATTAATGATATGCCACTAACTTGCCAGATAGACACAAGGTTATGAAAAATGGACCACAAATAGGGACAATCCCCAGATATTGCCTAACAAACATAGAAAGTGTATAGAATAACAGGTGTGTCACTAGCATGGATTATCTGAAGGGTATGAAGTCGTAACCTGAAATGTTTGTCATTATTTACCAATGTCAGTCTTTAATGATATGCCACTAACTTGCCAGATAGACACAACGTTATGAAAAACGGAGCAAAGATAAGAGGCAAACAGCTGTACATGCAGCAGAAATCTGTACAGTTGAAAGGTATAATATGGAGATATATATATACACATATATCCACAGACATAATCCAAAGCAAATTATGAGATGAGGAATGTACAGACATATGTATATATGTACAGATATATATATATCTATACACACATGATACATGAATAGATATATATACACAACAAACATATGTCCCTGTACATATAACACATGTACATAAATAGGTCACGGTATAGCTAATATGGATAGACAGACAGACAGACAGACAGACATGCATGAAAGGAGAATACACCGATGGTTTTCAAACCATTTCCCGGAAAGTACCAGTGTGACAGGGCCTGCAAGTTCTACACGTTAAACATGAATATAGGTGTCCTTTGCAGGACCCCAAACATTGATCTGTATGATGTGCGAACCGTCATTGATGCGAAAGACGTCACAGCTGCAACTATGATATAGCTGTACATGCAACAGTAGCAGGTGCAAGGGTAATAACACATGGGTCGACTGAATGTATAACGTACGAGCTGATATCTGCAGAGTGGGGAGTGCTTGGAAGTGTCCTCACACTTTATTATCGCTCACATTAAACATGTCTAATGGGTACTGTGGAGGTGTGTCAGGTATGGGAATCATGGGTATGCAGAATTGGGCCAAGGTGTTGGTTGGCACAGATCTATTAGGTACGCCCCATGGGAGTGATCAATATACCTATGTGGGTATTGCACACGACTATATTCACCAAAAAGTTGCAACCCATCCACTGGATATTGTGTAAACCATTGGGGAAAGACGTAGGGACCTATATCAATGTCATGTAGGCGATTATCATGGATGGACACGCATATGACCAAGATGGTAACCATACCTGCCAGAATGTCAGAATAAGACAGCTGGACTAAGGCATAGTACACGACAGACAAATAGGGACTATATTAAATATACCTCAGACAAAGTCAGACCATTGATAGAATAATTGCGTAGTCGGGAATACGAATGTTATGAGAGTTAGTAATCATGAAATAGAAATGTCAGTCGTGATTACCTAACCGCACAGTCCATCATGGCTTGCCAGCAATCTATCAGAAAGGCACATTATCATGACAAATGTAACAGAATCATAGGTCAAACCCCAGGGCGTATACCCATAATGTGTACAGGTGAGAGGTATGAAGGTAACCCATCCTAATGAAATGTACAGAACTAGTGATACTAGGTGAACAGGTGAGAAGAAAGACATCAGGACAAATGACAAAACATGTACAAGTCATAAGCATGTTTGTCCACAAATGTGAATTACAACGTATGGCCTGTGAAAGTCAATGTGGAAGGTTAATAGACTCAAACGACATGTGTCCCTCAGGGTGTCATGCAGTGTCACCGATACAGTGTCCAGTCCACCATACTGTACATGAGCTCTGCCACTGACGGAAAGCGCAAATACCGGCCTACACATAAGGTACATGATGGAATAAGTAGTGTGGATAATCACCTGTTGGCCTGTGTGAGGAATATAACCCAGTGGGTGGGTGTGTCCCGCAATAGGAATGTAATGGTAACTGGCCTGTGATGGCGCCATGTATTGTGTGTATTGGCGTAACTGTACGAATGTGCAGATGTATGCCTCATATGTGTGGTGTGTTCCTCTCACAATCTGTACCTGTCTGCCAAATACCTTAGAACTGACATCATTAAATAATGATAAACATATGTGTTTAAGACCCCAAATCCCTCAGAAAGGTCATACGAATGCAAAACCTATAATACTGCCAACTATCTACATTTGTAAGAGCAATATGTAGAATCTGCCCCTATCTGTCCCCCCATCATGTTAGGCTTTGTACAGATGTTTTGCTCTAGGAGGTTGATAGGTATGATCAGAAACAGATACATGTCTGAGGAAACAGCATCATCGACCGCAAGATAATGCAGAAGGTATCAAAAGCGCTGCAGTAGGAAGTTCATCTGCAGGTATGTGCTGACATGTCAAATGACACAGCAGTCTACAGGAAGTACCTATAGGGTGTCACCTTTACCAATGATGACAGTGCGACATACCCACAGCCATGCATACACCACAAATAGACATAGCACACAGCAAAGCCTAGGCCATGATACACGATGCCTTCTGTGTTTATGGATTGAGTGAGAGTACAGCAAGGAAAGATGACTGCCAGGCTATTCAGCAAACACCTGCAGGGACGTGCAAGACCGCCCATAACACGAACATTGCACGGACAATGTTGGGATTTGCAACATACCCCATTTTTATGTGTAAGCTATGCAAATGATGTAAACTACGCAATACATGAAACAGTATGCTGTCAGTGCAAGAGCAGATTTATGTGCAGAAATGTACCTGGATGTTATGCGACTAACGTTTTGCATGTTGCTAAACGGAGCAATGACAGCTGCAAATACAGTATGAATAATGTCGAAGAAGCATGCCAATGTCCAAGTCCAAGGCCAGTGGTGGCTTTGTCCATTGGATATCAATGAACCAGTAGTTGTCCTCCCCCGATCCCTGGTGTGGAAGCATAGTGCAGCGCCACGAGAACGCGCTGCACTTCAAAACAAGACATATGGATAATATACATACAAAATGTAGGTTTAGTTAGATGTTAGTACGCCATGCAGATGAATGGCAAGCTGGAGACAACATGGCTACTGCATACTGGTACCTATGTGTGGAAGCGCTCTGTCAGAGATGTAACAAAGCATTTATAGGCAATGTGAGGCAAGTGAGGCTGAGGATAGTGAATCACAACATGTCATGCCATATGGGCCAAGCCTCTACAGTGTAGTGTAGGTTAAGGGGACTATTAGAGTAGAAGATAGGTGACACAGGAGTGTGTATGTACAAAACACTGTAACCTCACCAGAGCAGTGTCACATGTGTGCTGTCAGTACTCAGTGGAAGAGGCGTGTCATGAGCTATCCCAGGGAATGTCAGGAGACTGACGCTGTACGCCATGGATACCACCGATGTGACCTGCAAACCTGCCCACAGTGTGTCTGTGCCCGTGCACACCAGTAAACCCGAGTAAGTATGTGTGCACATGTGTTAGCCCGTGTGGCATGTGGAAGAATGAGTAAGCTAGTATACAAATGGTGAAGCCCGTGTAATGCCGTGTATGCATTTGTAAGCAGGTATACATGTGTACTACACACATCACACACGTACTGCACACACAGATACACAAGCTGCCAGTACTACACACATCAGTGAAATGGCACATGGATGGAGACTACATCATCAGAGGTAACAGTGCTGTAAACTATGCTACAGTGATGGTCATAGCTGCAATGCATCATGCCTGCTGAAGTACACCTGGAAGTAACACACTGTGTGTTAACAGCATGCTAACATCAATACAGTGGAATAAAGCCACTGTGTGCAGCAGCACCAGGTTAGTCAGATCTTGCATCAATGTTACACATCACAGGTGGTGGCACAGGTGACATCATATGCACAGGGTGTAGTGTTAACGTCCAGAGCTGTCATAGAGCCATCCAATGTACACGTAGGTGTGTGTGAGGGACAACGGTTATTGCATGGCCCAATGATGATGCAATGGGTGTGTGTATGTGATAGCTGTAGCTGTTTGTGGTAAGTATGTGTGTCTGCGTATACACAGGTATAGCATGTGTCAGCCATGTACAGGAGGTTGTGGGACAGTCACAGACCATACCTGCCAGGCTGTAGAGATCCCCATTACTGGACATGGACACCCCTCCATGCATCCAACCAAACCCAGTCCTGCACCTGTGAATGTCTACACATACAGTTCTGGGATCTGTACCACAACCTGTGGATAAACGTGCATCTGTAATGTTAACCTGGGGTGCATAGACTTGACAGTTACTACAGATGGATATGAGCCATACTCACACTCCAATGTAATAACCTCCGCTGACTGTTTCCGAGATCTGCATACGACCAGTCAAAGGTGCTGCACTAACATTGTTTCCAATGCCCGTGTAATACACAGCAACACAATAACCAGTCACTACACATGTATAACCCACGATCACTACAGCACACAGTATGTGCACTATCACAGAGCCATAGCAGATGTACATACATCCAAGGTGCACATGTACAGACAATGCAGCACAGTCAAGAGTGATAATCCCAACATACATATCTATATACAATATATATATATATATATATATATATATATATATATATATATATATATATATATATATATATATATATATATATATATATATATATATATATATATATATATATATGTAGATAGATACATACACACACACACGTGGCAGGGTTGGGAGCAGAACATAAACGTAAGCACTGTACCACACGACAGCATTACGCAGCTACAAAATGCGCTACCATGATCAGTGGATCACATGATTCACACAGGCACACGTCTAGCCTGCAGACAGCAGCATCAAAGGCAAAGACGCCACACGGATGTTATGGAGAGTGAATACTGTCAAAGCAATGTACTGTTGTCATGCAGCTGGAAACACACACACACACACACTTGGCAGGGCTTGGAGTCGAACATACACCTAACTACCCTAACACACTACAGCATGACGCATTTATCAAATGCGCTACCGACATTACTAAGCACTGCAGTCCCAGAGGCAGATATCTAGGTGCGTGTCATCATCCACAAAGGCAAAGACGTCGGTAGCAAACTGCTGTGGTATGCGGCGTCTTAAAGCAAGACTGAGTCCCCAGGTGGATGGGAGCATGCACGCAAACACACACACACACACACACACACACACACACACACACACACACACACACACACACACTTGGCAGGGCTGGGAGTCGAACATACACCTAACTACCCTAATACGCTACAGCATGATGCATTTACAGAACGCGCTACTGACATTACTAAACACAGGAGTCCCAGAGGCAGACATCTAGGTGCGTGTCATCATCTGCAAAGGCAAAGACGTCGGTAGGAAACTGCTGTGGTGTGTGGCATCTAAAACCAAGACTGAGTCCCCAGGCGGACGGGAGCATGTGCACAAACACACACACACACACTTGGCAGGGCTGGGAGTTGAACATACACCTAACTACCCTAACACACTACAGCATGACACATTTACAGAATGCACTACCGACATTACTAAGCACAGCAGTCCCAGAGGCAGACATCTAGGTGCGTGTCATCATCCGCAAAGGCAAAGATGTCGGTAGCAAACTGCTGTGGTGTGCGGCATCTAAAAGCAAGACTGAGTCCCCAGGCAGATGGGAGCATGTGCGCAAACACACACACACACACACACACACACACACACACACACACACTTGGCAGGGCTGGGAGTCGAACATACACCTAACTACCCTAACACACTACAGCATGATGCATTTACAGAACACGCTACCGACATTACTAAGCACAGCAGTCCCAGAGGCAGACATCTAGGTGCATGTCATCATCCGCAAAGGCAAAGATGTCGGTAGCAAACTGCTGTGGTGTGTGGCATCTAAAAGCAAGACTGAGTCTCCAGGCGGACAGGAGCATGCGTGCAAACACACACACACACACACACACACACACACACACACACACACACACACACACACACACACACACACACACACACACACACTTGGCAGGGCTGGGAGTCGAACATACACCTAACTACCCTAACACACTACAGCATGACGCATTTACAGAATGCACTACCAAGATTACTGAACACAGCACTCCCAGAGGCATATTTCTAGGTGGGTGATATCATCTGCAAAGGCAAGGACACCGATAGGGAATGTATAGAGAGTGAGCAGTCTGAAAGCATATTACTGTCCCAAGGTAGACATAGACAAACACACGGCAGTGGTGTGATCGGGGCAACCAAATATCTACGGAGCACTACAACAACACTACATAGATATGGGACGTGTCACAGACAGTACACCCTTCAGGACAGCAACCAGTGTGTTCAATGTAGGCATCCATTGTGACATTGAAAATGGACATCTGTTGCCTGGATGACCACCATCGCTATACAGGATGTCAATGGCCATGCCCACATGCTTAGTATCACACGTCTGTTTGGAATGTACTGTGTGTCCATCTACACAATGGCGTACTGGACATGCTCACACACTTAGCAGTTGCAAAGGGCCGTCTTGCATGCATGCAGATGGATTCTAAACATGGAAGGGCGCAGTTTGGAATGTACTGTGTGTCCATCTACACAACGGCGTACTGGGCATGCTCACACACTTAGCAGTTGCAAAGGACAATCCTGCATGCATGCAGATGGATTCTAAACATGGAAGGGTGCAGTTTGGAAAGTATTGTGTGTCCATCTACACAACGGCATACTGGGCATGCTCACACACTTAGCAGTTGCACAGGGCCGTCTTGCATGCACATGGATTCTAAACACGGAAGGGCACAGTATGGTATTACTGTCCCCACGTACATGAAGGCCACTCACATGTATTGACCAGTACACACTCAGGAACTATCACAGATGTCTCAGGTGCATATCACAGAGGTACACACCACAATCTACAATGTAGCCCTCCGACATCACCATGTCATTGGACCAGCAATACACAACCATACATTAACACAACACTGTGTGACTCATGACCAGTGGACTGTACATAGGTCTACAGCAACTGTGCAGACTACACATGTACCAACAGGGTTCCATCATGTGTTATGCATTGCAATGATACCACTGTACATAACCAAGTTGGCTCTACACATACCAGAGGCCCTGGGTCTTACACAGCTGTGACAGATGACTGTCGCTGTATACCAATGAACACACATGTTTGGCTATGTCATACATGTAATTGCAGTGGATATGTGCATGGACCACACACACACAACACATATGTACATAGCATTGTTTTTGCTCTCCTCCATGCAGACAAGTGGCGACAGCAATCATACACATGCAGATGGAAGGTGGGTCCATGGCTGTTGAATGCTAATAGTACATGAGGCAGCAATGTTGACCGAGGACACATTCCCTCTGTACTAGTTACCCATGACACCCATCATATCATACAACAATCCATGTGTTATGTATGTCAACACACATGTCCACCAATTGCAATGCATACAAACATGGCTACATGACAGGCATGTAGGACCAACACACATGTACAATCTGTAGTGTGCATGCAGCTACCATGCATGTGCAGTAGCTGATGTAAGTAACTCATCTGTGCCTAACTACAACATGCAGTTGCAATGCAGCCCCATCATTGACACCTGTATATGTTGACATACTGACAGTACGGTAGGATGTACAGCAGGTATGGATGGATGTGTGTACATAAAGTGGTGATCCACCTGTGTAGATGGATGTTTGCCGGGGATGGCTCACAGGTGTGTCACATGCCATCCTACCATTACATGTGCAAACAGTACGCTATGTTACCGTTACTTGACGGTGGAGACATAAAACCTACACAGCAGTCAGATGTTACTGACAGTACGTCACTTGACACCTGTAACACTTACATCCTCCCGTGTGCATATAGCAGCACAATTGCCGAAGGTAGCATTGGTACACATAATGCGGCCAGTACTGCTGCATGTCTGTCAAACATATCATCATATAGCAGGTGTATCATTCACAGTACTGCCATGTGTGTTTGCTTGTGTGACCATATATGCCACATATGGTGGGGAATACATCCCAATTGTTACCCACCCCTGTACACTGTTGTAGAGATCTGTACATACTGCAGTGTGGAAAGCATGACGTAGGCAGGTGTGATGTGTGTATCACACACATCAGCTATCCATATGTGTATGACATTTGTGGTCTCCACAGTGTGTGTGTGTGTATGTAGGTGCATAGGGCTGTCTGGTGCATGGAGTGAGGGTGTATGCTACCATACAGAACACACAGGATCCCTAACCCCTCATGATGATGCAGTCCACTACCCTGTTGATGCCATCGGTCCCAGCCGCACTGGCTACCTGTACATGTTCTTTCTCTGTGTCATGTCATGTGGGTTCACAGTACTGTGACGGTGATGACCACATAGGCAAGGGTCCTCACCTCAACACTATGGGGTGTGCATTATAGTGTTGCTGACCCCGTGAGTATGAGCATGTTCCTGTAATGTGACAGGGTATTACTGCTACACAGTGAGGCCTCATGCTATCAAGTGGCCTCTAACATTATCATTGGCCAGACCGCTGTGTACAACCCCTGCACCATGTCAACATACCTGTGATGTGACCTGGTATGGATGTCACGTCTCTAGCCACTGTAGCCTATTAAACTGCCCACATGCTTCTGGATCAGTATATGTGTGGACATCTGTGTTATGTTAGACTTTCCAACATTCAGGCTGAGGCTACGTATAGCATGCTGATATTGCCATATGTGCCTGTGAGTACTCCACAGTTACATATGGGAGACTGCAAACAGTGCTACCTGTAGGCACATGCAAGTAGACCATAAGGAGGGTACCAGGGCACTATTACCAACATGCTGTTACTGTTGTTTCCGAAACAAATATTGTGAACATATAACAATGCATGCTAAACCTGTACTACATGGTATGTCTGGTGCGTGTCAACAGTACACAACTAATGTAATATACACATCTCTCACTATTCACACACAACTAATGTAATATACACTTCCCTCACTATTCTTACACAACTAATGTAATATACACTTCTCACTATTCTGTTCACCCTGTGCATCAGACCATTTGAGCATGTCCCTGCACCAATGGTGTGGATGACAGGGATGCGTCACAGGCTTCATCATATGCACAGGGTGATAATGTTTGCCAGGGGCATAGGCTGCACCAATGGATGACATCTTGTGTGTGGGTAAGGGCCAGTGATATGATTGGACATGTCTGTTCAGTATGCATGTGGGTGTTGTGGTGCCCTACAGATGTCTTTGCTGTGTTCGTGTATGTGTGCACACAGTTCTGCCTTTTGTGAGGCCTACATGGGGTATTATTGACAGTTCCAGATTGTACAGACTAGGTTGTACAGCTCACTGTGTTTGGCCATGGCCGGCCACGTGATCTGTGCCTGCCAGGGGTTGCACATTCACTACAAGGCGGAGGTACAGCTTGGCTACTGTCTGATGACACATGTCCACTGGAACTGTGTCCCCGCTGGGAACATCCATGGCCACGTCCACGTGGCCTGCTGTGTCCTGGTGTGGACAGCGCAGCACCAGCTTCACTGCTACTGCTACCAGCACTATGGGAGCGGGCATGTGAGGTGGCATGCTCACGTTGACCTGCACTAGGTGATGTAGCTGGCCTACGTCCACATGGCCTACACCTCACTCCTACCAGATGTTCCAGCACAGACAGCTCAGGCTCGCGGATTGCCATGCCACGGTCAAGGATTCCAACCATGTCATCCAATCGCCTGACCAGAACATCAGCAATCTGCTGTTGAGCATTTGCCAATGCCTGGATGTTGTCATTTAGGGTACGGATAGTGGCCCTCTGCAGCCTCTGCCCTTCTCTGTTCTGCTGTTCAGCACGTGCCTGTGCCACCATTACAGTCTGGAACATGCGTCTGGTGATACCAGCTGCTGCGCTCTGTCCTGCAGGTGCATGTCTGCCAGAGGTCCTCCTACGAGCAGCACCGGCCACATGCCTGTGTGGCACATCTGCAGTCATTACACTGACACCATGGTGTGTAGACACACCTTCTGTAGCCACCACACGTTCCTGTTCCATGCTAACAAACGCTGACTGTCCTTCCTCTATGGCTACTGGTGATGCGGTATGTGTTGGCAGCAGAACTGTGTGCGGGGAAGAGGGGGACATAGCTGTGATGGCAACCAATTGGCACAGATTCAGCCCCTGACAACCCTGCCTGTACCTCATGCATATGTTCATCACTGCTAGTATCTGTGGGGACACTAACATCAGATGGACTGCAGGAGGGTAATGCACCTACATCACCTGTGAATACAAAGAAAGACTCTAAATTACAATAGACACTCACACAGACGCTCACACACACACAGACACACACACAGACACACACACACAGACATACACATACACAGACACACACACACAGACACACACACACACAGACACACACAGACACACACAGACACACCATGCATGTGATTTGACAGATGGCATGCAGCATGCCTGTGATACAGCAGAGGGCATGCAGCTCAGACATTAATAGTGTTAGTAAGCATACCTCCCTGGGGTGCACACTACAGCAAGCAGGTGTCAAATCAGTAGTCATGCAGTTCACACAATCATGGTAGTATGCATGCATTCCCGTGATACACCATGTGGACCAGAACAGGATAACAGTACACATGGCTGACGTGACCTTGACATGTAATCTGCTGACATGTGCATTAACATGCATACATGTCTGACACAATGGTGTCCTGACACATGTACAGCATCGTAATGGGCATCACATTGCGGTGTTGTCTGTATGCCCTACAGATAGAATGCATGTTTAGCAAATGTGCATGAGCATGGAAGGGTAGTGTGAGCCATCTACATTGCTATACAGTGTGAAGTACAGACACTGTGCCATTGCATGGCATCATGAGGCATCTATATTGCTGTACAATGCATAATATGTACACATTGCATACCCATGACATAACTGTGGATTGTGACCCACAATGCTGAGGTGTACACACACACCAAACCATGCTGTGTCAAGTAACAGGTCACTGGAGGACCCACAGATGATACCCTTGCACAACAACTACAGGGTCTTAGCTGCCTGGCAGCCATGTCCACATATAGCGGACATGTCAATTCACCATTTCCCACATGACATTGATGTACCACACACACGAGGTGCACAGCTAACGGTGATGTCCTACAGCAGCAAGGGAAATGTACAGTATCTGTGGCCTGATGTGGTGTCAATGTCTGTGGAAGCTGTACAGGTGACTACTGTCATGCTATGACACAGTTGTGATGTTCAACAGATCTTATATGGTAGACTTCAGTGACACCTCCACTAGCTGTGCACAGGCTTTTAGTATGTCCAGTGTACCACATCAACTGTATAATCAGTCAACTAAGGCTATAATTGGACCATGTGTGGACAATGTGCAACAGGGTGTATACACATAACATCTACTATGTGGCTACGTGTCTCTGGCCATCCCCCATGGCCATGTGTGCACATGTGTTGGCCAAATGTGTGTGATGGCCATCTATCTCACATGTCTGTGTTGTCCCATATGACATACACCCATAGATGTCAGATATGTCACCATCCACAGGGCTATGCAGACAACGGGTTGTATGTTTGGTATGTGGGGTATGGGTCATGGGATAGTGTGACAATATTGCAGCCAGAACACTACATGTCTGGGACATGTCAGATGGCACATCACAATGTGTGCACCCAATGCAGGGGCATATAACACAATGGTGACACCTGTGGGCTGCCCATATCACAGCTCACTGTGTGGTACTGTTTGCATACCACACATGTTGTTCCAATGCATACTACATATGCCTCCATTGTAGAACACCTCCACTGTTGTATGCACAGCTGACCACACATGTAGCAATGACAACTACTGTGGTTTCAAGTCGATGTATCATTTCATTTGTATATATTGCACATGGGTGGCCTGTGTGACTGATGGGTGATGCGACCTGTATATCATGACTGGAACAAACATCAAGTGTGCAACTGTTAACTGGCCACATGGCAAATAGATCTATGCTTTAACATGCCTGATACTGATGACAGTCTCACCTGCAACGGACTCATGTCTGTGCGCCACACCAGAGGTACCTGTATAGGGGTGACACAGCAGTATGAACATTATCCATGACTGTATGACAGCCACAGGGTTCACTGTGCATGTTAACACATTCGCCTGTATAATAGCATATAGTATGCACATGTGTGCATACACAGGGTAGCATACTGTAGTATGCAGCATGTGTGTCCACATACCTTGCATATGTTGTTATTTTACATACTGTACAGTGACACATGCAACTAAATGGGATCTAATAGCCATATGTGCAGTACTGACTTACCAGGCAACTCCAGGCTCATTGGTTGGGAGACACCCACCTCCACGATGGCAGCTAGTGTGTGTGGATGCTTTTCTGAGTTTGTCCCCAGACTGGCCAGTAGCTCCTCGGTGTGTGTGAGTGGGGGCTGGGTTGGTGGCCCACCATCTGTTCCATCTTGTTGCCTGGTGATTGCAGTGGCACGCTGTTTTGCATGTCATATCAAGTCCATGCAGTGTCTGTGCACCTGCTGGTAGGTGCGGTTATGGCCACCCACATCATTCACCCTCCTGCGTAGATCCTGCCACAGGTCATCCCGCTGCTGGGCATGCTGTGGCACATGGCTGAACAACACCTCATAGTTCTCATGGAGGTACGGGATGAGGACATCATCCTCCTGGCAGCTGTACGCTGGAAGGCATGCACGAGGCATTATCTGTAAGACGTAATGATGGTGACAGGTCACAGTTTCAGAGATGTACAGAGATACTGCTGCACATACATTTCTATGACATCTAGTACATCTGCACAGTTATCTTTGCAAATCATCATGACACTGACATGACTGATGTGTTTGTGTCACACACATGTAACACCTGTTATGCATTGGATATCATCACCATATATGTGTGTCACCTCATTACAGTGTTCATACTCCATGTGAATGCTGTCTTGATGTGGGCATGTCTATTTGCTTGCACTGGTGTTCTTACCTATCTGCACATGCCTGGATGTGTCCATGGTAATGCTTTTGACCTTGATGCTGTGTATATGTCACATATCTACACAGACACAGCCTTAATGGACTTGAGCAGTGACAATGCACACATACGCATGGACACCTGTACATGCATGTGTTTTGCCATATACATCTACACAGCATTGCACAGCTATTCAACATCCTGCCACGGATCGCCTGTATTGCACATGTGATAGACACGGGACAATGGCTAGTCGGATGTCATTCGCAGGGATGGCTATCAACCATAGCATGTACGGGCAAGGTTTCCTAGCTGTAACAGACAGCCATTATGCCACCGCGAGGTGCATCAGTGCCAC
This sequence comes from Protopterus annectens, assembly GCF_019279795.1. Classification (NCBI taxonomy): domain Eukaryota; kingdom Metazoa; phylum Chordata; order Ceratodontiformes; family Protopteridae; genus Protopterus; species Protopterus annectens. The sequence goes on along the minus strand of NC_056729.1, from coordinate 635,276,884 downwards.
ATTACTGATCTGGACAGTTGATACTACATCTGCCATGCGGCCATCACACCATGTATGACTGGGATGACATGTGCAGCTTTGATGGACAGGGTTGCATGGTTTGGTGGGAGTATGTCACATGTATGGCACAGGGATCTGTCCAGCATGTGGTATCCTAGTATTAGGATGGTGGCTGTCCATGACGTACGTCTTACAGATCAGGATATGGACATGTAGCATGTCCATCATCATGGTGTAGCAAATGTCTTTATGCAAGGTAGACAGCATGCTGCATAGTGGAGGTGAGGATTGTGAAGGCTGGTATCACCCATCCACGCATGGCCATTACCCATTAAAGGTGATATGTGATCCAATATTGGTCACCCCAGTGCTGTATATGCCTGTCTAATGATTTCCGTGCTCATGGATGGCACCCTGTCATGACATGGGTACCTCGTATGACTACCCAAGGGGCCTGGAGATGTCACCAAGGCAGGGAGGTGTACTGCACAGCACCATCCTTTACACAGTGTCCATAATGTTGACCAAGCCTAGGTGGTAGTTAATGGGTACAGGGATGTTCACCTAGCGGTGACAATGCTGATATCATCCATCAGAATGTGCACATATGTCACACACCTCACCCACACAGCCCATTCTGTATGTTGTTCACAACACTGACACAGCTATTCCTCATAGGTAATGGCCATTCACATCCTTACATACACAGATGCCTAACATTTGTCTGTGTGGTATGGGCTACAATGAGGGTAGAGTACAACATATTAATCCTGTTCTACTGTAGCTGGCACTGGTGTGATATGCACATGTCACTCTGGCACCTTTTGTAGTTGTGAGTCTGTCAACAGGCCACTGGTAGAACACTCCTGTGACATACAAAGGTATTTGTAATCAAACATCCATACTGTCTTGTACATCTGTACTGCTAATATCTACAGTGATAATGGTTCTTGGACATGCACACCATACTCAGCAGGGTTATAGTGCGGTGCCACCCATTATGACTGTCGTCACCACTTGTGGGTTGATATTATCCAACACTCTATCTGTATTGTATGGTCATGATAGGCACTTGTTCAGAACTTGTGAGCATGTCATGAGCTACTGATTAATATAGCACCCATTCCACACCATTTCCCACAGGTACACTGGCTGTCCTAAAATTTCCAGCTTGCTTATGGTACAACAGCTGTTGTACACACGTAACGCACATATCCTGTGAGACATGGTTGTATATACAGGCATGTCCAACTGTCACGTACCAGTGCTATTGCCTGTCTATATGATGGATATGTCATACATGTGGCAATAGAGCAATTGTCTCATGTACACATTCAATGCTCACCTCCCAACGTACGACACTACAGCCTGTGGGAGATGCAGTTATGCAGCCCTGCTGGGGGTAATGCTGTCACCAACCCTGATTGCACCTGACAGTCATGTGGGGATGTATAACATTCACAACACACTCCACTCATCACATAGTCTCACATGATCCACAGGCCACACATACGAGGACAACTTGTGCAGTACCTCTCCATACTCTGTGTAGGCACCAGAGGCAGCCTGCATCACGGAACACAACATCACCAACTTATAGCCCACAGACTCATGTGTGCCCATCACATACAGCCAGTAGGGTGTTATAACATACACAACACACCAGTCATAGGTGACTCTGTAGGCGGTCACACTGCAGTTCCACACAGCTAAACAAGGCAATAGTCACTTACATCTTGCTGTCGGGTAACTGGTTCTGCAACTTAACCTATGCACCCATGCCACACCTCACCAGGTATGATGTGACTGTCATTCTCCATGTTAGTGTTACTGCCCTGAGATGCCACTTCACAGACTACGTGTGCATGGACATGCAATAGCTCACCAGTCTTGTAGCCCTGAAGGTGTGGGCCTAGCCCTGGGGAGCATTATGCATTCATCCGGACCCGATACCACTGTACAATGACTGACTGTGTCACTTCAGCAGTTGCCTATGCTTCTGCTGTCATTCCACAGGCATCTGGTATCTGTCCGCTTTGACTGACCTGGTCAAACACAATGCTTTGGCACAGATGACCTGCACCTGTCAGCCCTGAGAGTACAGATCACATGTAAGGCTCTTGCTGCTTCTATACTGCCTGTCTTGCACAGTTTCCAATAACAGTCACCGGCAGAATGGGAACTAGCAAGCAAGACATGGGGTCATGTGACACAATGCTTGCATCTTCCTCTGTGACACACACAGGCAAGGCACACCTTATAATGCACCACTCCAATATCTCTGCAGTGACTGGGACCGGCCTCTGGGCTCTGCAGAGCACACCTGCAATGACAGGTTATAGACAGACCATACTTTTCAGGCACATACCTGGACCGGCACACCCACAGCTGAGGTGTTCCCATATCCCACTATGTTGTACACACATCCTGGCTAGTTACTTAACACAATGCATCAGAGGTGCTCCACGTGCAACTAACTGTGTCCAGAACCACTATACACATTGTAACAAGCTACAGATTCAACAACATACAACATGGTTACCAGACCTCATTTGTTGGTGTACTGGACAGTAGGGCTCAGACAGCTACTACTAATGTGTGACTGACACTACCCCACACTTAACTGGGATAGCCACTCATGTACCGACACATCCATGAGTCATAACCTCGGCTGGATGAACCCATACACACCACCTCCAAGACCAACATTAACCTTGACATGAACACTACCAACATGTGACTGGTGTTCCACACCTGGGGTTATCCCCTCATTGGTGGTTTCTGAACATATGCTAATCAACCTTGTTAGCCACATCCCGGCACCACACCCTTCATGGCAAACACAGTACATGAGTACTACAACACCTACTACAGACGTCTTATGACAGCGGTTGTTAACGTCATGACACCCGTGCAGATGGACAATGCACATACAAATGCTGAAACATACCCCAGTGCACTTCATTAGCACATACACGACTGCATGGATCATGCTATTCCACACAGAGCCATGATGGTACACACCAGATAACAGATGCCACTCTGGTGGTCAAGTTCCATGGACATAATGTACAACAACAGGTGGAGGCTGTTGCACAGTGGTGTACAATCCCATGGGTGGGGTAGCTCACTGGTCAGCTTCAGTAGGGCCATGGGATCCTTCATCACATACTCCAAGACTAGCTATGTAAACATTACTGTGACACATTCCGGGGTGTACCACAAGGCATTATGGTGGTATGTCAGTAGTCAATGGCAACACCCACATCTGCTCTCACATACAACAGTCACTCAGGAACATTATAGACCCAGGTGATTTTGGCAACATGCTGGCGGATGGATTCAGTGGTAACATTACACCCTCTTACTCACTACAGGGCCACAATCCATGCAGAAACATTGCGGTGTCCCTGAGGTCACACCTACACAATACTAACCTGCACTCTATATGTCCTGGGACACTGGCCCCATGTCACCTTCCAAAGTCCCAGGCTGTGATGTCCACAAACCTCTGAATGACATGTCTCCCCACTAGGCCACCATATTCAGTAATAGCCTTGTATCAGACATTGTGGCCCCTGAATGGCACACAGCAACATTTATCACACTCCACACAGGTGGCACCACAATGCACGAGTGGGACTATAGTCCTACACACCTGCCTGGACTGTTCTGCACGGCTATGGGGCACATCATCAAGGACGTCATTCACAGAGACATTGTTGGGCTCCGGTCCTTTGATGCCACTCGGGTTGGACTTGTTAGGGCCAGAGCATGGCCCCTACACCTAGTGGACTCCTTTCATACAGTTACCAGGGTAGTTGATGATGGTACGGGAGTCCACACATCCTACATTGTCCTCTCATTGCCTTTCACACCGTTCTCCATTCTGGTATTGACAACATACACATCTACCTGCACATCGTACCCTATGTCTGTGGATATTATGCAACGTGGCTCATGGACAGGACACACACAATGAGGGTAGCATACCATAGTACCTACTGCATTTCAGTTACATTTGGCATAACACAGTCCTCGGTCATTGGGCCCCTCATGTTCAGTATATGCTTCCCTGAGGTACAGGCTAGCACAGAGGGACTTTCCCTGCCTAGCTTTACAAACCCCTGCATACAAAGCACCATGATTGATCCACCAGCTGATACTGACTCCATCCATACGGGTGTCACTGTGACAGATACCTGATATGACTATCATGGCCTCAAGCTGCATGACACAAGGTCCATGGACATCACCTTTGCATTACACCATTCACCCACTATCACATAGGTGGTAGTCCCCTACTTACATGTCACATTGTACATGTTTGTAGTACACACATATGTCACACCCACTCCTGTGATTACCGTATTGCCACTGTGGCATGGATATCCTTCTACATGGCCACACTTATCTGTACTGGGTGTGTAGCTGGTACATAGGCACCCATTGTACCTCTGAACTCAAGACTTCTACACACATTCAAGGGTACACCACCCATTTAGGGTGTACCTTACACAACAGCTACAGCTTTACATACCACAACATTAACATGCCATGACATTTATTGAGCTCGGACAGCTAAGGTATGTGGCTGAACTATGGACACCATGTCTGTACACATTTGCATACTACATACTCAGGGGTGATCTCTGATGAACAGACAGGGCCCATGTCCACAACAATATTAATAGATATACTCCACATACGCGACATACACAAATGCCACTGTGAGCAACATGCTCATGGATATGTGCACACACGCAACAATGAGTGGGATGTGCTTGAGGGTTACATTCCCAAACCAGACACTCACCATGCTTTGGAACATGACTCCTATGTACATCACGCAGGGACACTCAGTAGCACTGTTCATGTGATACCTCCCTTGGTGTTTGGGAGACACATGTATGCCAGGGATCACTGCAGTGGCTGTACTGTGCAGAGGTGCAGGTAACACATGGCTCTGCTGATCACAGGACACTACCCTAGAGAGGTGCCACTGGTGTGAACACTGTAGTTGTGCTTACACATAGACTTGCCAGACTGCATAGTACCCCACTATGAACCTGTGAAGCTATTACATGTCCTTTGTGCATGGTTACTTCCTAGCCCTTCCATTTAGATTAGCTATCATGCTATTACAATGTCCCATGCCTACAAGCCATATGTATCCTGTTATTGTACATGCCAATAGACGATACCTTTGGTATGCATGATATGCCTGTTATGCTGTGTAGAATATCTGACATATCTACCTACAATACTATACATTACACATATTTTACATAGTATCCCATAATGCAAAGCATACTTGCACAGCGGGACCACCTTAGACATGTCATTGTCATTATATGCCTATACACATGCCTACTGTGACAGTATATCAACATATACTATCCCCGGCTATGGCACGTACTTGTTGGACATACCCTACCACTGACTGCGGGTTGTATGTAATTGTTCTGTTTAAAGCCCTCATGTAGCATCACTTGTGGTGTCTGTGATGTGTACCTTGTGGCCCACTGCTGGACGCACAGTTTCTACAAGCTTAAGTATGCTCAGCAAGACATCACTACATAAATACCTTTTCCCACGTTATGCATTGCAGACACTTTTAATTAATGCAAACCAGGCTATACATACAGTAGATAATTAATACAAAACATGCTATACATAAACTTACATACCGAGTGTTCTACATACCTTGTTATCATTATGGACTTTTGTCTCTATCTCTCTCACACTGCTTACACGGGTATTTTGTATAAGCATATGGTTTGAATGTCTGGCAAGTCTTTCTTATATACGTTGATACCTGTAACGTGGTTTCCTGCCACCTATTGGTGTTTCTGAGTGACTAATTACTTGCATATCAGCTGTGCAGCTACTCCATTCACCAGTTACATGGCAACAGTGGGGTATAATTAACTTCTGCACTTGGGCATTTCCCATTTGCCCTATCTTCGGGGAGACGGCCTGTTTTATGTTTTATGTGTAATTGCAACTGCTATGCATAGAGACAAGTATATTTTGGATTCATGTCCCCCGTGGAGTGTGTGTGACAGCTAGAGTATGTGGTTCAACATGTGGGTGTACCTGTCATCCCAACATCTGTTAACGGTCTATTGCAAACAAAAGCTGTAACATCGCCGTTTGTTCCATTATACAATGGCTGCAATTTTGCATGGCACCTTTAATTGTGTCTCTCACAAGGTATGTTGACGGTTCTGCAGTTGTAATTGACTGACTGGATGTTTGTGCTGTTATTACAGTCTGTATTGCTATAATTTCTAGTGTGGGGGATGTCAGTGGGTGTACGTAGCATATACAGGTTTGTGGGGCTTGCATTTCTACATATTCCATATATATGTGTGTGGGCTCCAGCCCTAATTAAAGAGCTATCTGTTAGTAGACTTATGTTACGGGATTGTACATTGGGCCATTGTTAATTGGTTTCTATATAGTATGCAGGTGAGGTTGATACTTCCATACCTCTGGAATTGCAGTGATATGTAAAGGGATATATCTACATTACAGCTATACCGTGCATTTCTGTCCCAGATATTTGCAGTCATTGCGGTTGTGTTGGTAACAGAACCTCTTTGCCATGGGTTGCCACCTTTTCATATGGCCATTGTTGGACACTTCCAGGACACACAGCAGTGTTACAGGCCAACACATAGCCATGGCCAGTACACAGGATAGCACATACTTTTATCCTCAATACATACCTATTGTTGTGGGACTTTGGCTACTTATCATATTGCATGCAACATTCACGTTTCTTACATACAGGCATAACTATTTAATACTACTATTACATTATATATGGGACATATTAATGTCCTACGATCTCGGACATTTGCCCTTTGTAATGTTTTATGTCAGGACACACCTGCCCAGGGAGGGGCTGTCCCTCCTAATGTGGGACAGGTGGTAACCATATGCCTATGGCTAGCTATACCCACACCTACCGTAATGATCGACCTCCGAGTTGGCACTAAAAGACACATGATGCGGACACACACACACACACACACACACATTACAGTCACATGGGGATGCACACGGCACCCTCAACACACACATATACAGACTATGGCACTCACAAACACAGTTGAACACAGTACCTATGTGGACCGCAACACCGACAGCGGTGACCAATTATCCATTCATATCATCATACTATTACTCGCGGTTGTACTGTTCTGGTACTGTGTTCTTTCGGTCTTTCAGCCTCGTGGTTACGCATGTTGGTATGTTACACATTCCATAGTTGGCGGTATCCTAATTATTTGTACCTCCAAGGTGTTATGAATGTCATTGCCCTATCTATATATATTTGCAGATATCGTTGAATCCGTATATATCAACATATATCACTCTATCGCCCTTTCTATCTGTATTATATATATGTATATATGTGTACATATATATATATATATATATATATATATATATATATATCTGACGGGGAAAATGACTGGCAAGCTACACCTTTCATTGTGTACTTGTTGGTGTATACTGTTTCCTGGACTCCACACGTTTGTGTCTGTACCTGTCACATTACACACCTGCCATAGGTTAGGGTTGCCAGCTGTCCCACTCTGTGAGGGACAGTCCCTCTTTGGGCAGTTGTGTCCTGCAAAATATTTGTAAACATGGCAAATGTCCTGTGATTTTAGAACATACTTATTTCCTATAGTTGATGTAATAATCACATAAAACAGTTATTCTGTATCTGAACCAACCAACAGAATAAGTAAGCCAACATTACAAGAATGAGCTTTTATCTAGGCAAAACAGTGCAGTTCTGCTTTTCATACTGGCAGGGTGTATGTGTCGGCCTGCAGACATCTGACGTATGTCCCACATTAGTCATTTGAAGAGGTGGCAACCCTACCATAGGTACATCTTGCCTAGCAATAGTGTTATGTTAGGTGATTTGATACATGATTGCGTGTTCTACACCTGGCAATGGTTGTTTTACCCTTCAGAGCAGGTGCTATTAGTACAGGGGTGAATAATGCTGGTTTCTCCTGTTCTGGACATTATTGACCGTGATCTGCGCGATATTCGGAGTAGCTTATCCCTGTTTCGCGCATATCCATATAGTCATATTTAAATGTCGCTTACCAGCAGTGGGCAATGCATATTCCTGGTAACGTGTGCTAAACATGATCTGCTGACCTGCATCCGACATGCATTACTCGTGCCTTCGGGATTACGTTAAATCCCTTGCAGGACGTGGGACCGGGAACAGGCACGGCGGTCACTGCATTTAACATATGGCCATCTGGGATTTGTACACATGTTATGTCGTTTTGTACGTGGAGTATACTACGCTGCTACTCCATACTGCACTCACATGGGTAACTCAGTTAGTTTACATATTGATGAGTCCAGTTTATGTCCATGTGATGTTTACTGGATGTTCTCCGGCATTGGCTATGTATATCTCAGTGAGCCACACACGATACTGTGCTACACCTACAAATGACCATTGGTGGAGCATGCTGGGGTGAAGAATACCTGTCATGGGTACACCCCATGCCTTGACACAACATCCATGTTTATATTATGTGGAGCCCCTCATTAACGCAGCAGGGACTCTGTGCTGAGTGTGTGCAGAACAGTGCTTACACACATGTGCTCCCACGATTGCCTCTGCTCCTCTATGTGACAGTTGGTTACTCGATGTTGTGGTGACAGCGGACACTGTTTGCCCCATTTGGTGTATGACCTCTGACAATCGTCCGTGTACCTACCGATGTACCTGGGAACCTATACACACAGCACCACCATATGCTGATAGGCGCATGTACTGTTCAGGTGTTGACATTCCTTGTTCCAATAGTTGTTGTGTGTACAATGTTTGAGGGTTGCCTATGTAGGATTCACACAGTGGGCCACCTATACATTACAATTTACAGGTGGTCATGCTTGTGTGCCATCCATTTTACTGTGTGTGCAGGTGGAGATGTGTGTCAGTCCGTAGGGGCCTACACTGTTAGAGTATGTGCTATACATTCCCTCTTTGCCAAGGCATAGGCATATTGGGCACACCTCCATCTGCCTTCTGGGGCTGGCACAGTGTGTTCATGGTCTGAATCCCTCTGTGCCTGTGATGGCCTTGGTAATTGCGGTGGGATATGAGGGCCTTCACCATTTTGTCCCTGCTGCAGCTGTTTCCGCAGGATCATATTATGTAGCATGGCACATACTATGACAATGTGGGCACACGTGCCTGGAGAGTACTGCAAGGCTCCACCAGATGTGCCCAAGCACCAGAACCGTGATTTCAGCATCCCGAACACACGCTCTATGATGATTCTGGTTTGTGCGTGCGCCTCATTATGGCGTTCTTGCATGGGTGTGTGTGCATTTCTGATGGGAGTCATCATCCACGGCTCCAGTGCATAGCCAGCATCCACCACTAGGTGGCCATGTGGGATGTCCCCCCTGACAGATACCTGATACAGCTGTGATGCCGGATATGGGAGTCATGGTAGCTTCCGGGGCTGCCAGCACACACATCCATGATAATGCCCTGGGCATTGCATACGACCTGGTAGTTGATGGAGTGGAATCCCTTGTGGTTTATGTAGCGCCTACCATGCTCACCGGGTGGTGACTTCATTTGTATGTCTGTGCAGTCTATCTCACCCAGTACCTCCGGGTAGTGTGCCACACAATGGAAGTGATGCATATTGCTGGACAACTCCTCCTGAGTTCAGGGGAAGTATATATGCTCATTGGCATGTGGTAACATGGCATCCAGGAACTGGTGTAGTACCCTGGATGCTGATGCCTGTGAGATCCCCATTATATCCCAGTTGGCCTTTGAAAGGTACCTGTGGCTAGTATTCGCATGCTTACACATACCTTCATGTCCACTTGGATGGGTTCCCCTCTGTTATTTCTGGTTCTCAGGCGTGGCCGGCACAGCTCCACTATTTGCTGTAAGATGTCCCTGTCCACCCTGTAACGCTGTACTATCTCCAGATCATGTAGCCCCTGGTAGGTTACCCTTGGTCTGAACACAATTCTCCTCCTCCGGGGCCTGCGGTGGTTGTCGGCATCATCCACCACAACACTGTCAGTCTCTAACACATGCTGATGAATCACAGCTATGGCAGCTCCCAACATGTACATTTTAAAAGTTCCCCATGTGTTTCCACCTATGGTGCAGTTTTTGGGAATTCACAGGTGTGTGTAGGGTGCTTTTACACTTTATACTATTGTGCTGTGAACACCGATGATGTCATAGGGTGTGTATGTACGATTGTAGCTACAGGGTATCTTATGTGTTTTACTACCGGAACTACTATTGTGGTGCCTTTGGTGTTGAATTACATTTGGCTGCCGTGGATTACCTCTTGACCTTCCGTTTACATTTCTACATGTTCCACCTACCATTTTCTGGCATGCATCCGGCAGCCTGCTTTCATTTGTACTTTCCTAGACCTGGCGTATCTTGCGTAATGTCTGCTATTGCCGGTCTACTGTCGGTTTGCTTTGCTCTGCTATGACAGAGCTCCTATATTTGCAATCCAATGTCTCCCCTCCTTTCTTTGCATTCTGATGCCTTCCCTATCCTGTTTTGCAGGTTTCTGCGAGCAGACTTGACAGCTGCCATCGATTGGCCGCCGTGAGTTGATTGGTGTTGATTGCTCATTAGTACGCCAACTACCCTACTTCAGCATTTCCTTCTTTTCTTCCCCTGACCTTCCTGTTTGTGCTATTGTTCACGCCGCTTGCATCTGCTTACTGGGTTTCGGGCACGTTTTCATCCCCATACACATGCACTTTTGGGCACCATGTGTGCTCTCAACTAAACGATTCTATACCTTCCTCCCCACCCCTGTCCTGCAGCTTTGCTTAGCAACGGCCCGGCCAGATTTGCATTGCTCCAATGTGCTTGCTGCTACAGTGGCACACCCCTCTGCTGATGTCATGCATCTCCTCTGAGCCACTCCTCGGTGTTATAGCGCTGCGCCGTATAGTTCAACCTTCATCCGGTGGGACATTTGCAATTCAGTATTATCTGCCTCATTTGCATGGCATTGACTACTAATTCATAGTTACCGCACCGAACACTGTCGCAGGCCCTTAGTAACCCTTGCACCTTGGTTGTGGTGTTCCATGCCTACCATTGTGTATTATGGTGTAAACCTGATTTGTATTACATTGTGATTTTATGACATTTTTATATATTTTCTTTATGTTCCAATTTGCGCACACATGCCCTGCGGTTGTACTGTGCGTTACTGTGGACATGACATTAAATGTTGTTTTTTAGGTGTTGTGCATCTTTTCTTATGCCATTGGCTGTGTATTTAGCCACTGGCATATGTTAACTTTGTAATACATGAGTTTGGTCCACTTCCATAACTCCGATGTTCTGTTTGGGAAAATGTAAACCGTGTTTTTTTTTTTACATTTCTGTGGGCTTACGCTACCTGTACCACTTCATGAATCACTATCTGCCTTCATTTGCATGGTGCGACACTGCGCATGGGGTGATTAGCATACCTATGCTGAGGGCTGCGCAGCTCTGGTGTACGACGGTCGTGCACGTGGTATTGGATCATACCTGACTCACTCGACGGCCATATTTGGCATTATTCCGCCTATGCTATGCCTGTGCCTGGCGCAAGCTTCATGAATCCCAGGGATAATTACAAGACACATATTTACAGTAAAGTATTTACATCAACAATTATAAGTCTATGCAGTGTTTGAAGCTCTAAAATCTTGCAAGAAGTAAATGAACTGATATTGTAGAAGGGAAAACATTGTTATAAAGAAGTTCAGTGTTCTCACATTTTAGTAAAGAAAGGTTTGTGAGGAGTTCCAAGATAAGTAGTAAAGAACGTATAAAATTATGTAAGAAGGGACATTTAAGTAATGTCCAGGTTTGCTTGTGTTTTCCACTATATTTGCTTGGTCTGTGGCAGTGTGAAGTTTGTTTATAAAAATATTAAAGAGAAGCGGTCCTAGTATAGAGAAATAAAACAACCAAAGGCTACTGGACAAAGTATAGAGATCAGAGGGACACCTATGGTAACTGGAAGAGAGGTCCTGTTGCCATTTGACTGCTTGTTGCCTTCTAGATAGATAACTAAGGAACTATTTGATGCAGGATTGAGAGATACCTAAAGAAATAATGAAATAAGCTATAAACGTATATAGACGAGTTATGTATAAGAAGGTAATGATAATATCAGATGACTGAGACAGCATAGTATATGTCTATCTCTATTTAGGCTGCCTGCTCCAAACTGGTATATCTAGAAGGTTTTAACTTAGGTATACGGTGAATGCATGAGAAGGGTAGAGCTGTGGACAGGGGCAATTAAGAAAAGGGAAAGATGAGAAGTGTTGTTTAAGGGGAGTGAAAAGGGGTATACCGATTCAAGTCCAGGAGGAAAGGTCTTTAGGGTCTAATGATTCAAGTCAAAGAGGGCATAAGGTTAGTGATAAGCAGTAAGAAGTTTGTGCTTTCACTAGAGGTCTTGACCTGGTGATAAACATGAGCATGACCCGGACTGGGTAAGGTATTGTCTGAGCTGGATTTTGTAGCTTGGAAGTTTGTTAATCATTTTTACTTGTGTAGGGATGGTGTTCCAGAGTTTGGAGATGCAGCAGGAGTACAGTGAGTCCCACAATGAGTTATTGCTTTAGTAGTGCTTAGTAGAAATTTATTACCAGAACAGAGGTCCCTTGTGAGGGTATAGAGGAATAATATGTTTTTTAATGCAGAGCATTATTCAGGAAAATGTATCAGTTTGTTTGCCATAACTAGCTGAGAGTATGTTATGTAGTTGTTAAGTTCTAGTCAGTTTAGCTCCTTTAAGGCTTGGCAGTGGTGAGTTCGGTGTGGAATGCTGGTAGCAAATTTAACTACTTTGTTGTAACAGGAATCTAGTTTGGATTTTGGTGTAGAGCTTAGGTTTTTAAGGAGAGGTGAGGCATATAAGATGGTTGGAAGCAAATAGGATGAGGCTATGTTTTTTTTTTTTTTTGCTGGGACTGTAAGGTACTGTTTTGCCCTGTAAAGAGAATCAAGTTTCTGGTGTTTTGTTAATTCATTGAAGAATATAACTACAAAAACTACTACCGCTATGAAAGGCTCACTTACTGTGTCCAAGGTAAAAATTCCAGCAACAAACGAATAGAAAGACACAGAGACAACTGATATATCCAATTCATAACTTTTACTGCAGTGCAACAAAACACAAGCGCTTTCACCAAACAGGCATCATCAGGTGTATTACAAAAGCACTAACAAACACACCCCTATTTATACATCAAATGTCACATGATACAAATTTAAATTTAAAACCACAAGTTTAAAGACACAGCACATATAAAGGACATATAAATGTAATTTTAAAACATACATAAATAATGCATACTAAAACTATACTTCAATACTAATAACTACCTTCTTAGGGGGTCTCTTCTTTAATTTGGGTACTAATGGAACTGATTCATTAAGCCCATGTCCTACATCAGCCCTAAACCTCACTATCCATGAGGATTCCAAATCCTCGGTCTTGGCACGTATATCACCCTGCCTCTCATTCTCATAAACCCTAGCAATTACTAAAAATTTAAAACCATGACTAGAGTCAGTACTCAAAACATGCTTTGCCAATGCACTAACCACATTGCCTTTATTCATGTGGTAGATATGTTCTCTTATGCATTCTCTGAAGGGACCGGTCAGTCTTACCTATATAAAACTTTTTGCATACAATGCAGTAAGCTAAATAAACAATATGTGAGGTATCACATGTAGCTGCTATTGTGAAATTATAACATCTACCTTGGTCGGGATGTTCAAATTTGCAACTGCTGTCAATATATACACAACAATTGCAATGACCACATGGTTTAATTCCAACAAAATGAGAATTCCTATTAGCATCCTTTGGGTAACACAACCTACTGCTCAGTGACCTACTGTTCTTATATAAAAAACACGGCACTTCAGGTATGTGCCTAGAGATATCATTATCAGTTCTAAGGACACCCCAGTGTTTTTTAATGATATTCTTGTAACAATCTACATCACTAGTGTAAGTAACTTTAAACCTCAAACCAGTGTTATACTTACTTTCTCGCCTCCTAACAAACTCACTATTACCTGTAGAAAAATATGGTCTAGCTTCATTCATCCTTTTATCAAAAACCTTAACTGCATTGTTTTGGATAAGATATTCCTCATAACCTCTCTCCTTCAAACTCATCTTCACGTTATCAACTTCACCAATAAAATCACTATCCCTAGCATTTAATCTTGAAGCTCTCTAAAACTGGTTGGAAGCCACACTTCTAAAGACATAAGGAGGATGAAGACTGTCCCTATGTAATAGATGATTTACATGACAGTCTTTCCTGTGCAACTTAGTGTAAATAACACCAGTTTCATCCTTAATGACAGAAACATCTAAAAAATCCACTGCTAATTCTGAGGAGTGAGATGTAAACTTCAAATAACAGGTACTACTATTCACATATTCCATAAAGGAAGCAAATATATCAAGGTCTCCCCTCCACAAAATAAATAGGTTGTCCACAAATCTATGAAAAAACAAAACATGTTCATTGAATGGCCCATTAAATATATGGTCATACTCCCAAATGACCATAACAGCATTTGCGTAGCTATTGGCACAAGAAGTGCCCATAGCCACGCCATTGCATTGCTTGTATATTTGCTCACCAAAAGCAAAGATATTGTGCTCAAGCACAATCTCCAACAGTTTAACCAACAACTGAACCTTGTTAGGGGTGTAATCTGTAAACTACTGCGAAAATTGAGTCACTTTATTAAGGCCATCTAAATTGGGTATGACAGTAAATAAAGACACCTCATCCATAGTAACAAAAACCACATTATCATTCAAACTATTAAAGACATATTCATGCAAGTCTCTAAGAAAATGTTCAGTGTCCCTTAATACTTGTGTTAATTTATTAATAAAGGAAAAACAAACAAAGCCAGCAAGCTAGGATGGTGGAAAAAAACCTGTTTACTGGAAATACAAAAAATCCAGATCCAAACCGGTTTCGGCTCCGCAGAGCCTTCTTCAGTGGATACAAACAGAAATGTGAACAATGCATTCAAAAAGCATCACATTATATATGTATAAGCACACCTGATACATAACAATGTAACCAATCAGAATGGAACATTAATTAATTACACAAAACATTAAAATTGGTCATTAAGACCAGGTGGAAACAAAGCTCCCAGTTTAACTATCCATTTTTTCTCTAAAAAATTAAGTAGTTCATGCCAACCATCTTTATCTTTACAAATCCCATTAATGTGATCAATGACCACAAATTTAAAGTTAGCAGTAGTATGCTTGAGAGTGTGTTTATACAATGCATTGTTGGGACGTTTATTTTTAATCGCACTAAGATGTTCACCTATTCTTAGGCGAAGTGCTCGGGAAGTTTGACCCACATAAAATGCTAGACAAGTGCAGGTCACCAAATAAATGACCCACTTGGTGCTGCAATTTGCCCATAGCTTGATATCAAAAACCTGTGAAGTATTTTTACTAGTGAACTCTGAGGTATTCGAAACCCGCATACAATATGCACAATGGCCACAAGCAAAACAGCCCACTATAGGACCACCAGTCAACGAAATTTGGTGGCTACCAATTGGACTGCAAACACACTTTTTATAGTGGCTGAGTCTAGAACCTATAGATCTTCCCTTTCTAAACGAAAAAAGACATCTGTCCCTGAGAAAGGGATGTAATCTGTCTTCAGCCAACAGGACATTCCAATGTCTCTGAATTATATTCATAAAACCTTGTGTGTTGCGTCCATAAGTTGTAACAAGACGTAAAGGCTGTATATCCACATTGTTGTTATGGTGTTTGTATCGTAATAAATCCAACCTATTAAAGTTGTCCGCCCATCGTTTAGCCTGATTGACAATCCCTGGACGATAGCCCCTCTTTAAAAATCTACAAGCCAAATCATCACAAGTTTGAATATAGGACACCTGGTCAGAACAGATCCTCTTAGCTCTAAGAAATTGTGATTTGGGTATATTTTGGATGATATGTTGTGGGTGGAGGCTCGAAGCATGTAGTAAGGAATTGTATTCAGGAAATTTTCTAAAAATAGTAGTGGACAATGTGTTGTCGGGATTCCTAGTAATTTCAACATCCAGAAAACATATATTGAGTCTGTTGAAAGACATTTTGAATTCAATGCCCCATACATTGTTATTAAGATAATCCAGAAATTCCCTGAGATACTCTTCATCCGCCCTCCACACCAACCAACAATCATCCAAATACCGGCGCCAGATGTCCATTTCACACATGTAAAT
Organism: Protopterus annectens; assembly: GCF_019279795.1. NCBI lineage: Eukaryota > Metazoa > Chordata > Ceratodontiformes > Protopteridae > Protopterus > Protopterus annectens. Next base: position 635,260,512 of record NC_056729.1, on the reverse strand, counting down.
ATTATGATTTGGATCATATATGATGATCTCTTCAATATATGCCATGAAGAGATCAGCATAAATGGGTGCAAAAGATGCACCCATTGCCGTCCCTTTCTTTTGCCAAAAACACTGATTTTGAAAATAAAAAACATTGCTGGTAAGCACATATTCCGTAAGACAAATCAGAAAAGTGTTAAATCCTGGTTTGTAAAGCCCTGATCTATTGAGTCAATACTCCAAAGCCTGCAGGCCTGCCCAATGTGGTATATTAGTGTACAAAGATGTAATATCTAAAGTGCACAATAACCAACTGGATTCAAGTTGTGTATCGTTGATAATTTCCAAAAATTGAGTGGTATCTTGGATTCTCGATCTAATGTATGGAAGCAAAGGTTTAAGATGGAAAGTCAAATATTCTGAAAGGGGTTCGGTGATAGACCCATGTCCAGAAACAATTGGTCTACCCGGTGGATTCGTAGCATGTTTGTGTATTTTAGGCAAAAGGTAGAGATACTGTTTTTTAGGGGATGTAACCGTTAGTTGTTCCTTAGTATGTGTAGTAATAATCCCCTCATCCACTGCTTGTGTCAAAAGCTGACCAATTTTGTGATGAAATTTAGTAGAGATATTCAACTCCCAAAAGAAAGCGACCTAAATCTATTTTAAAAAAGGGTGGGTTTTTTTCTAGTGGTACCTCTGGTGATGATATGTCCTCCACTACTGAAGGTGATTCTGAAGTTTATTCAAGTGATAGGTTACCGCGGGCCAAAAAAACAAATTGTCCACCCCCTTTGGACATAGATACAGACGGGGGGGGCGTAAACATAAAAAAAGACAGACCCAAACAGGGTCTGCAGGATCTTTTCAAGATGGTGATCGAACATTGAATATTCCATGTAATGTACATAATATTTCCTCGGTTGAGCTTACCAGCACCCAGATCCAATTACTAAATAAGGGACTTAATTTTGTCCCAGGATTTTTTGTTTCTGAATATGCTCTTGCCCAGGATGTGGCAAATTTCTGCAGGATGCTCAATCTTAAGGTGTTTTTTGCCAATAATACTGTTGAACCTGATGGTACATTCAAGTTTAAAAAATCTAGTTTTAATCCCCCTATGGTCCATTTGGTGGGGGGTTTTCTCAAAAATGTGCTTAATGATTTGCACTGTCATCTGAAAGATTTTTCTACTTTGCATAACAATTTGTCCAAAGATGAGGTATCTAGTTTGGAAGAACTTGTTAGCAACAAGAATTTGGTTGTGATTCCAGCCGATAAAGGTGGAGCGGTGGTGGTTTTAGATGAGGCAGCTTATAATCAGGAGGCTATGAGACAATTGGGGAATGGTGACTATTATATGTTCATGCCTTTGGATCCATCTACTAAATTTCATCACAAAATTGGTCAGTTTTTGACACAAGCAGTGGATGCAGGGATTATTACTACACATACTAAGGAACAACTAACGGTTACATCCCCTAAAAAACAGTATCTCTACCTTTTGCCTAAAATACACAAACATGCTACGAATCTACCGGGTAGACCAATTGTTTCTGGACATGGGTCTATCACCGAACCCCTTTCAGAATATTTGACTTTCCATCTTAAACCTTTGCTTCCATACATTAGATCGAGAATCCAAGATACCACTCAATTTTTGGAAATTATCAACGATACACAACTTGAATCCAGTTGGTTATTGTGCACTTTAGATATTACATCTTTGTACACTAATATACCACATTGGGCAGGCCTGCAGGCTTTGGAGTATTGGCTCAATAGATCAGGGCTTTACAAACCAGGATTTAACACTTTTCTGATTTGTCTTACGGAATATGTGCTTACCAGCAATGTTTTTTATTTTCAAAATCAGTGTTTTTGGCAAAAGAAAGGGACGGCAATGGGTGCATCTTTTGCACCCATTTATGCTGATCTCTTCATGGCATATATTGAAGAGATCATCATATATGATCCAAATCATAATATTTACATGTGTGAAATGGACATCTGGCGCCGGTATTTGGATGATTGTTGGTTGGTGTGGAGGGCGGATGAAGAGTATCTCAGGGAATTTCTGGATTATCTTAATAACAATGTATGGGGCATTGAATTCAAAATGTCTTTCAACAGACTCAATATATGTTTTCTGGATGTTGAAATTACTAGGAATCCCGACAACACATTGTCCACTACTATTTTTAGAAAATTTCCTGAATACAATTCCTTACTACATGCTTCGAGCCTCCACCCACAACATATCATCCAAAATATACCCAAATCACAATTTCTTAGAGCTAAGAGGATCTGTTCTGACCAGGTGTCCTATATTCAAACTTGTGATGATTTGGCTTGTAGATTTTTAAAGAGGGGCTATCGTCCAGGGATTGTCAATCAGGCTAAACGATGGGCGGACAACTTTAATAGGTCGGATTTATTACGATACAAACACCATAACAACAATGTGGATATACAGCCTTTACGTCTTGTTACAACTTATGGATGCAACACACAAGGTTTTATGAATATAATTCAGAGACATTGGAATGTCCTGTTGGCTGAAGACAGATTACATCCCTTTCTCAGGGACAGATGTCTTTTTTCGTTTAGAAAGGGAAGATCTATAGGTTCTAGACTCAGCCACTATAAAAAGTGTGTTTGCAGTCCAATTGGTAGCCACCAAATTTCGTTGACTGGTGGTCCTATAGTGGGCTGTTTTGCTTGTGGCCATTGTGCATATTGTATGCGGGTTTCGAATACCTCAGAGTTCACTAGTAAAAATACTTCACAGGTTTTTGATATCAAGCTATGGGCAAATTGCAGCACCAAGTGGGTCATTTATTTGGTGACCTGCACTTGTCTAGCATTTTATGTGGGTCAAACTTCGAGCACTTCGCCTAAGAATAGGTGAACATCTTAGTGCGATTAAAAATAAACGTCCCAACAATGCATTGTATAAACACACTCTCAAGCATACTACTGCTAACTTTAAATTTGTGGTCATTGATCACATTAATGGGATTTGTAAAGATAAAGATGGTTGGCATGAACTACTTAATTTTTTAGAGAAAAAATGGATAGTTAAACTGGGAGCTTTGTTTCCACCTGGTCTTAATGACCAATTTTAATGTTTTGTGTAATTAATTAATGTTCCATTCTGATTGGTTACATTGTTATGTATCAGGTGTGCTTATACATATATAATGTGATGCTTTTTGAATGCATTGTTCACATTTCTGTTTGTATCCACTGAAGAAGGCTCTGCGGAGCCGAAACCGGTTTGGATCTGGATTTTTTGTATTTCCAGTAAACAGGTTTTTTTCCACCATCCTAGCTTGCTGGCTTTGTTTGTTTTTCCTTTGTGAATTTTGTGGCCGTGCAGGAGGTTTTCACGAGCATCCGTTTCTTCTATTTGGATTAATTTATTAATACCTGGTCTCAAATGTTTCTCTACATATATATAGAAATAGTCTCAGTGCACCAATTTCTACCAGAAACAATAGGTCTAAGTGGTGGATCAGACCCATCTTTGTGTACCTTCGGGAGACCTTGTATAACAGGAACAGTAGGTTTATTTATATAAAAATATTCCAAAAGATGACTATCAAAAAGAATAATATCAAACATACATTTAAGTAAAATCTGCACATCATGTATAATTGTATTGACTTGAATGCGAGTTAATTTTGCATAAAATAACTCATCATTTAGCAATGCCTGCATTTTAAACACGTACCAGGTACTATCCAATACCACTATTGGTCCGCCTTTTTCCACCGGCCTGATAACGATATCAGTATTGTTCTCCAACCCCTTCAGCGCATTGAACTCATCTTTAGAAAGATTTTGCTTCTTCTTATAACAAGCATGCTTATTAGTATTAGCTTCATACAAAGCATACACATCTTGTATCACTAACTTCTCAAATGCAGCAATAAGAGGATTAGTTTTAGGTAAGAACAAGCTGGGCTTAGAAAAAATATTATTTTCTGCATTAGCAACACTTTCAGAATTATTAAACATTACTTTCAACCCCAAATTCCTAGCAAATAATTTAACATCAAAAAATGACATCCATAAAATTAGAACAAGTAGAGGGTATAAATGATAACCCTTTATCTAAAACTCTCAGTTCATAAGGCGTCAAAGTTATACTGGATAAGTTCAACACTAGTCCTTCTTGGCATTCAAAAATGCCTTTTTTATTGTATTCTGCATACTCACAGTTCCTTCCATCTTTTGTTTGTTGCGGCTCCGACTCCGCCCTCGTTGGTATTCCGTCAGCCGTTGAAAAGTTTGCTCCTTCACTGGTAGTGGAAAATTGAGGTCATATTGCTCGTTGAGGCAGAAAAAAAATGATCATCAGTATCATTACTGCTGCCAGAGGTAGATTTCTCTACTACCCCTGACCTATGCACTTGTGCATTCGTGGTTACAATCTTCTTTCGAGCTCCCAGCTCCTTTACCAAAGTAACTTCACCTGTTAATGGGGAAACACTTTGTATCTCTTCTGAGCGTTGATTCGTACCAACACATGGGTTTGATGAAAGAACAACAATGCCTCCTGTTGGACCATCATTGGTACTACATTGTTGCCAAGATCACCCAGTCTCTTTTTCAAAACTCTCTCGAGGCCATACGAAGACATTCCCCAGTTGAAAATCATTACGATCTCGACAGATCTTACTAATTTTAGCTTTTTGTAGTTTAGATTCATATATTGAAAAGGAATGAAGCATCTCTTTCATATACTGCTCCAAAACAGTCTCAGCAAAAGTTTTTACAAGCTCAGAATATTTATCATTGACCACCTTGGTTAAATCAGTGATTTCCCCTTCTGCCGATTGTATTAATAGTTTCAAATAACTGAAACTCACCTGAATGTTAATTTTTTGCCATTCCTTCAAGAGCAGACTATCACCATTAACATTAGACCGCATTTTCAAGACTTGAAGGCCTTTAGGTATAATCTGCTCAGTTAAACCCACCTCCAGGTGATATTTTTGACACTGACATCTCTTTAACGTGTATAAATGATATATTTGCTTCCTTTATGGAATATGTGAATAGTAGTAACTGTTATTTGAAGTTTACATCTCACTCTTCAGAACTAGCGGTGAATTTTTTATATGTTTCTGTCATTAAGGATGAAATTGGTGTTAATTACATTAAGTTGCACAGGAAAGACTGTCATGTGAATCATCTATTACATAGGGACAGTCTTCATCCTCCTTATGTCTTTAGAAGTGTGGCTTCCAACTAGTTTTATAGAGCTTCAAGATTAAATGCTAGGGATAGTGATTTTACTGGTGAAGTTGATAACGTGAAGATGAGTTTGAAGGAGAGAGGTTATGAGGAATATCTTATCCAAAACAATGCAGTTAAGGTTTTTGATAAAAGGATGAATGAAGCTAGACCATATTTTTCTACAGGTAATAGTGAGTTTGTTAAGAGGTGAGAAAGTAAGTATAACACTAGTTTGAGGTTTAAAGTTACTTACACTAGTGATGTAGATTGTTACAAGGATATCATTAAAAAACACTGGGGTGTCCTTAGAACTGATAATGATATCTCTAGGCATATACCTGAAGTGCCGTGTTTTTTATATAAGAACAGTAGGTCTCTGAGAAGTAAGTTGTGTTACCCAAAAGATGCTAATAGGAATTCTCATTTAGTTGGAACTAAACCATGTGGTCATTGCAACTTGTGTGTATATATTGACAGCAGTTGCAAATTTGAACATCCCGACCAAGGTAGATGTTATAATTTCACAATAGCAGCTACATGTGATACCTCACATATTGTTTATTTAGCTTACTGCATTGTATGCAAAAAGTTTTATATAGGTAAGACTGACCGGTCCCTTCAGAGAATGCATAAGAGAACATATCTACCACATGAATAAAGGCAATGTGGTTAGTGCATTGGTGAAGCATGTTTTGAGTACTGACTCTAGTCATGGTTTTACATTTTTAGTAATTGCTAGGGTTTATGAGAATGAGAGGCAGGGTGATATACGTGCCAAGACCGAGGATTTGGAATCCTCATGGATAGTGAGGTTTAGGGCTGATGTAGGACATGGGCTTAATGAATCAGTTCCATTAGTACCCAAATTAAAGAAGAGACCCCTAAGAAGGTAGTTATTAGTATTGAAGTATAGTTTTAGTATGCATTATTTATGTATGTTTTAAAATTACATTTATATGTCTTTTATATGTGCTGTGTCTTTAAATTTGTGGTTTTAAATTTAAATTTGTATCATGTGACATTTGATGTATAAATAGGGGTGTGTTTGTTAGTGCTTTTGTAATATACCTGATGATGCCTGTTTGGTGAAAGCGCTTGTGTTTTGTTGCACTGCAGTAAAAGTTTTGAACTGGATATATCAGCTGTCTCTATGTCTTCCTATTCATTCATTGAAGAATATGTTTATCAATTTCAAGATTGTCATTTATTACAATGCCCAGTAATTTAATATGTGGTATTACCTCAATTTTAGTATTATTACTAGAGGTAACCAAGAAAGATTGTTTTGATTGAGATAATGTTTTGGGGTAAATGGCATCAGTTTTGCTTTATTAGGATTAAGGAGTAGGTTTTGATTGAAAAGAAAGAAATTTGAGTGATTTTTTTGAAGTCTGGATATTGTACATTTGTTTGGTCTGTGGCACTGTGACACTTGTTTATTTATTGGAAAATACCCCATTTTCAGTAGAGGGCCAGGAGAAACATTCCAGATGCATGTCTTTGAAATGTGGGAGGAAACTAGAGCACCCAGACAAAACCCACTCAAATGCAGGGAGGACATTCAGACTCCTCACAGAGGGCACCCCAACTGAAAATAGATATGGTAAACCTCTTGCTGTGATGCCACAACCCTAACCAATGAATCAGCAAACCTCTTGCTGTGAAGCCACAATGCTAACCACTGCACCTTTGCCCCAGTCCTAGTATAGAGACCTCAGGGACACCTATGGTATTTGGAAGAGAGGCTCTGTTGCCATTTGACTGCTTGTTGCTTTCCAGATAGATAAGTAAAGAACCATTTAAGTGAGGATTGAGAAACACCTATAGAAGATAGTTTGATGAGAAAATGTTGTGATACAGTGTCAAAAGCTTTGGATAATTCTAGGAACACCGTTTACTCTACATTACCATTGCTGTTGTGCTGGTTTGTAGTGTTGGTGAAGTTAAGGAAGGTAGTGTTTGGGCTGTGGTTGGGTTTGAAACCATGGTGTATTATCAAGAGCAGATTATTTGAATTTAGATGATGAAAAGTGCATTCATACTCAACTTCTACAAGTCTTTTTGAAAGAGGAAAGAGGATTGCAATGGGCCTGCAGTTATTAACCTCTGTAGATGTGCCACCTTTGTGTAAAAGTATAATAAAAATAGACTTCTAACTGTATGATACCTTAAACCTCTTGCTTCAGAGGCCTCATGGGATATATGCAAATCACCCTTTAAGGATATCAGGTGTTTCAGCTAAATGGTAAATCTGAATGTCCATGACTTTTTCTTTTACTTTCATTTTTAAATCTATTTATGGACAATTTTAGGCCATTATAACGAAACCCCTCTAGCTGTGAACATGCATGTTTCCACCTTCTTATAACATCATTATCACAACATAAAAGGAAAGTTTGACCTTTGGAAATACAGGGTTGCCCTCCCCAGCTGGTATCCATAAACATTAGGGTGTCTGCAACATATCCCAACTAAGAAACTAAAACAAAGAGTAAAAAGCTCACACAGATAACCAACTGGTTAAAAAACACAAAAAAATAAATAAATCTAGCAAAGCTAGACTTGCTTCAGAGGCCTCATGGGATATAGGAAAATCACCCTTTAAGGATATCAGGTGTTTCAGCTAAATGGCAAATCTGAATGTCCATGACTTTTTCTTTTACTTTGATTTTTAAATCTATTTATGGATAATTTCAGGCCATTAAAACAAAACCCCTCTAGTTGTGAACATGCATGTTTCTGCCTTCTTATGATAACATCATCAGCACAACATAAGAGGAATGTTTGACCTTTGGAAACACAGGGTTGTCATACCCAGCTGATATCCATAAACATTAGGGTGTCTACAAAATATCCCCTTTCCAGTCTTTGTCATGTTGTAGCATTCATTTCTTAGTTCCATTTGTTAGCCATAGTACAGGATTGGATTTGACTCTTTTTGTACATACTGGGGAAAGGTTTTGAGAATTTCTAGGAATATCTCATTGAAGTGTGTGTGATCTCAGAGTCTAAGGGTATAGATTTTGGTATTTTCTTGTTATTTTATGTTAAGGATTTGATAAAAGTGTGCTTGTCAAAGTTTTCTGAGTTGGAAGGCTGCCTTAATTTTGGTGAGTCTATTAATAAGAATCCAATCTAAGATTGAATAACTATCAGTACTTTTGTGAACTCTAGTAATTGATATAATTAATTGTATAAAGTCATATAGGTTTGTGGAATTAGATGGAATGTTGCTATTGATAAGCTGCCAGTCTATTTAGGTCTCCTAGTATTATTGCTTTATGTTGTATATGATGGCATATCCAGTATAGGATATTTTTCACAGTGATAATGTTTCTCTCTGCAGGATATATACGGATGCTGAACAAAGCATTTTCCCATTTTGATTTTGAAGACTGATATAAGTAGTTCTGCATTATTAAACTGTGATATTTCCTGTGTGTATGTGGTTATTGTTTAGGAAATTCTTGTAGATGATGGCTGTTCCGCCTGCCCGTTTATTTGTCCTGTGAAGCCTAATTATATTGAAACCAGATGTGGTAATTTTGTTATCATTCATGTTTTTTTTTCAGACAGGTTTCTACAGCTATGATTATGTTTGGGGAATATGTAACAATACAAGCATGTATGGTCTGGATTTTATCGGATATGCTTCTAAGATTAACATTTAGGAGGAAAAAAGTGGAATTGAGGGATTGGAGAGGAAATGATAATGGTACATTTAATACTGTGCTGTTAGTATGTTTTTTTTTTTTTTTTTTTGCTTTTATATGGGGCCAGGGTTTGGGTGAATTTCTCCATTGATTTTTCTGGGTAGACATTTTATGAAGGAAAGTATGCAGCCAAATGCATTGGTACTTTAGTTTTATCAGATTTCGTATGGTAACATATTTAGATTTAAGATAACTGAAATTGAAAAATCTTAGAAGGTTTGCTAGTACAGTATGGGTGCTGTGGTGAATGATACACTTGGTAATTGTTTAATTAGTGTGGGTTTGTAGTATTATTAATTATATTTACTTGGGAGGTATGGTAGTTGCTTACCGTTTGAGACAGAGTCATTTTATATGACAGGAAAGTGAGATTGCACTGCAGATGTTAGTTTGCACTGTAAAATATTACTAGACAAGAGTAGTTATAGTTACAGCAGTATAACTTCTAAAAGGTCATGCTGGGTTGCAACAATTTAAGTAAGATTTTGAGATGCTAATTGTAGGGCAACTACTATTGGGTTATTTTCTGGTTGCTTTGATGCAGAGGTAGGTTGGGAGAGTGTAGAGGTAGAGTTGGGATAGTTTAAATGTAGAGTAGGAGAGTGGGTGGGAATAAAGGTATGGTAGGATACACTTGGGTGAACAGAGCGGGGCCCCCCTAACGTTTCTGAGAAAAAAACAATCAGCAAGCTTTGGCTATGGCAAAAGGTGAGAAGGTTTCTAGAGATAATGAACAAATGTATAAACTGAATAGTGTAAAACAGAAGCTGAGAGTGGGAAAAGGAGAATTACAGGGAGCAGTACACAAGCCCAGGAAGACTTAATCACATGCGTGATTAAGTATTTAGTATATTAACTGCAAAATAATGTAGTCAAGGAAGAAAAGAAGGAATGAGTAGTTTGAAAATGAAGGCAATGCAAATAGTTTGCCCCGTTTCAGTGGGGGGCTTGACGATCGTGCCCTGGCCCAGCAATCAAGGAGCCTCAATCATCACCACTAATGCCAGGGAGGTTGTCTCATAGAAGAGGAAAGGATAACTGATACACACAGTAACGTACGATTTCCCTTAAGTGCACACAGCGAACGCAGTCAGTCTGGGGCTGGTTGCTCCCTTACCCACCAGGTCCCCAATAAGACTCCCCACTAGCACAGCTATAGGGTCCAGATCTCAGCCTAACTGGGCAAGCTAAAACCTCCAGTACCCTCTCTGTCCAACCAGTGCTTCATGTACCTGGCAAGTAGCTGACACAACATACACACACGTTGAGATAAGTATTTAAACAACTTCACAGTCACTCCTGGGAAAGGCTGACATAGATTCTCTAACTGTGCCTCTTTACTCAGACCACCCAGTTAATAATATCAGCTACTGAAAGGCCCTTAAAAGGGTGTCCAATTATTACTGTGCAATATTAATATCCAATGGTAGTATGACTAACAGTCAAGGCTTACTTTAGAGTGGCCTATTACAATAACCTCTATAAATATACAATGTACTATAGAGCTTATCTGTACACAAATCAGCCACAGGTAGAAGGTTTTAAAAATATTTAATAATAAATAATTAAAACACAAGACAAAACTACTACACCACAGAGATATCTAAGAGTTCAGAGATCACACAGAAACTTAAAATAATACAGTAGGACAGGTCTAATTTCAAAGAAAAATACCTAATTAATTTTTACTAGCTTTAACTATTCCTACCAGAAATCACAGTGCTAAAACTTATATGTGAGCACAAGGCAGAGTGCTAAGTTGAATATCCAGATCAAAATGCTTTTCAGTCTCTTGTCAGAAGTAGTATTTAAACATTACTAACAAACATGTCTCTAAGGCCTTTCCCAAATTACATAATTTTTGATACTTAGGTTTTCCCAGGCAAACAAATGGCATTATTTAGCAATCTAACACCTGCACAGAAACTTACAACAATATAAGACATTTCACATGTATATGCTGGCAGAAACCAGAGCAATAAAACACATTCCACATCTAAATTCTGGTCATAAACTTTAGCCTTAAAACAATGGACATGAAACTTTCATCCAGCCGCACTGGAATCGACTTATAAGGCATTAATAAGATCTTTTCAACTTTAATATACATTTGAAATACTTTGTTTTCCTTATAGCAGATGGCAATGTTGCAACAATCTTGAAGTTCACATTTTACAGTGTTTTCTTACATTTAAAAACACAAGCCTGTATTTTACATTTATTTATACAGTTGATAGAATTATGTATCAAATTCTATTTGACTAGGCTGGCAGCCTTCGCCCATCTCTCCCCATTCGTCACAGGGGGAAGTAACAAGCTATGTATCGGCTGTTGTTTTGGAGTACACAAAACCTGTTAAACTGATTGCCCACTATTATGGGCTATAACATATACTAGTGGTTTAGGTTTTTTGGTGGTTCTATGGAGCCACATCCTCATGTATGGAGTATGCACCAGTATAGCTACTTACTTAATGGATACTCAGCTGTCCCTATAGTCAGATTAAACAAAGTGTGATTCTTAGTTTATGTTAACTTTGCAGGATTATACATACATATCTACTTTGACTGCACACTCTTGCTCCTTTCAAGGATGGCCCAGGCTTGGGTGACTGTTGCTGGACAGTGAAAGTTCTTAAGCAACCTGTACAGTGTAGTAGTAGGGGCTGATTTGGACCGAGATAACAGAGTAGGAGTAGAGATGTCCGAAAGGGATAAGAGAGGTTTGATTAACTCAGATGCTAGACACTGTTATGTTAAACTTACTACTATGTTTGAACAATTCAATTTAAACTTCCTGATACACACATATGTTTATAAATTTTTTGCATGGGTTTCCTTGGTACTAAGTAGAACCATTACTGTACTGGGAACTGGGATATCATAGTTTCCCCTTACTTTTTATTTTTATTAATGAATAATAAAAAACTTTATATGTTAAAAGATGTTCCCATCTTAGAATTAGATCTTGGTAAATAGTTTTAATACAATGAATGCACTAGTGGAATATTTACCTGAAACTAATAAAAATGGCAGCGAATAGACCCTCTGCATGCTGATAATTACTATGTAGTCTTCTTTGCTATAGTATCACACAGAATAATGCCTGTTGAGGATATGACTGATGTCATAGCTTGCTGCTGGTCTCCCTCAGTTCAATCTTGATCACTCTATGAGCAGGACATGCAGCTTATGACTAGATGGTTTTCTCTAAACATGTGTTTTACATTTACTAAATTAGCAGAAGACCAGATAAGTGATTCTGTGGGCACTAATAAAATCTAAAAACAGTTTGAAATACTGCTGACGCAATTCATTAGTGAGTGTGAGTGGGGTGAGAGCTTCCAAAACATAGGTTCATTGGGTCATAATTATATACTAGACTAGCAACAGCCTAGGCATGTATAAGACTAGGCATGCAATCTGACCCAATTGTGCCCCTATGTATCATGGGTGCTTATTAGAATTGGATATGTTAGTTAAGAAGTTTCTAGAGTTTATGTGTATGGAAGGTTAGTTTGGGTATTACTGTCTGCCTCTGTCTATCAGAAACATAGGGGCTAGACCTGGGGTAAATTTCTGATTTCCCCTTCCATTGGTCAAGATTATGCTTAAATAGGGTTAGGGATGGACTCTGCTTCACATGGATGGGGAACCTGTTCAAGAGCATAGGGATCCACTAAGACACATATTTGAACTTCCACACAGTATAGTGTACTCTGGCTTACTGGGAGCTGGCTAAATACACTGGCTGGGCAGTTAGTTTCACTACAGAAAGCTGTTATATTCAGAAACAAAATACATATTTTAAAGGTTTAATAGGTATTCAGATTACTATGCTGACAAGCTTTAAAACACTTTTTTCCCATTATTTAAGGTTCATGTCAAACAGCCTTGTCAGTCCATAATAAATAATCCTGTCTCATTTCATCAGTTCATGAATATTTAAGTCCAAAACAGGTAAAACCTTGTGAGTGTCATTAGTCACAACAGTGACACTACCAAGGCTACAAAACACACAATTGTATTCAGTTTTTCAAGCGGGCAAGACACCTCGAGCTCTAACATGGATGCATGCTCCCTCACACATGAACTATAGGTATAACAACTCAAAGAGTGCACAAACACAGAGAGGAGGAAGAAAATAAGGAGAACGCAACATTCATCTTCTTGCTCATCTGCGAGTCTAGCAGCGATGACATGATGCCAGCAATCTTTTATGTTCAGGGTTTTGAGTGTCAATCAGCTGTCCTACAACAAATAGTAGGGCTTCCATGCCCTGCATTTAAGCATGCATTAAAGGAGCATTTCATCAGGCAATGTGTCGGAGTTTGTTTTTTGTATATAGTTTATCTAAATAAAATCATTTTTTTCTATATTTGACTATATAATCTAAATGTTTCTAATGTGTAGGCTGACATAAATTACTTTAAGCTATCTAGATTTGTATCATATCCGTGTAAATGCATATAACTGTTTGATCTCCTGGCACTGGCATAATGTGCCATACAGCGTAGCTCACTTGCCCATAATGTTAAAGGACATCTTCTACAGTCACATGCTGACAGTAGAAAAATTTAGAAACTGAAACCTATATTTGTTGCGACCATAAGTAGCATGACTCTGATACTCTACCACTGGCCCAGAAATCAAGGAGCCTAAATCCTCACCACTAGTACCAGTGAGGGATGTGCATTAGGAAGATGACAGATGCACACACAGTATTTCCAGATGCAGCTCACTGCATCAAGTGCAATTTCCCTTAAGAGCACACAGAGACTACAGTCAATCTGGGGCTGGTTTCTCTCTCTTTCTTCAGATTCCAACTGGCACAGTTATAGAGTTGAGATTTCAGCTGACTGACCAAGCCAAGACCACAAGCACCCTCTCTGTCCAACCACTGCTTCTTGTTCCCTGCCCAAGTAGCTGACACACACACTCGTTGAGTTTTGAGTTATGCACACACATACACCTGGGAAAGGCTGGAACAGGTTTACTAGCTATGCCCCCTTCTGCCCAGACTATAAGGTAGCTTCCCTTGCCACCAGTCACTCCTTATCAGCTACTTTAATGGCCTTAACAAATGGTGTCCAGTCTTACTGTGTAATGTTGCTGTTAATAAAAATGGTTGTTTGACCAAGAGCAAGGTTATTAGGGGTTGCCTACACAGTCCCCGGGATTCAGCAAACATCCATGCAGGAATAGCTTATTCCTGCACAGATGGGACCATTCCCGTACAGCACGGCAGCGCGCCATGCATATTCTTGAAGGTGCGCTGCCATGCTGTAATATGGATATAGTTCTGTGTATGAGTGTGGGGGGTGTGTCTGACAGCAGTGCTCTCACAATACACACACCCCCTGCACACCAGAATTGCTGTATGGCAATTTAAAAAGAGCAAGAGATTGCTCATCACACCTCTCAACCCGTTAGAGTAAGAAATATGGAGAAAGGGGGACAACTTTTAAATAGTGCTAGTACAAACTTAGAAAGTTGATAGAATAACAGGTTTTGCATTAGCATGAATCATCTGAATGGTATGAAGTCTAAAACGCACACCTCCCAACCCATTAGAGTAAGAAATCTGGACAAAGCCAAAAATTAAATTAAAAAAATTAAAGGTTTTAATTTATTTATTTTTTTATTAGTCCGGAATAAAGCAAAGCTGACCAGTTTGCTCATCGTGCAGCTATGCATAGCAGCGTTTACACTTCGAAAGAAGTTAAGTAGAACTATACACACACAAAAAAGAAAGTGAAATTGGAATAGTGTAGTGCTTAAAGCATTTGCCTAGCATGCAGTCAGGCACAGTTTGAGCCCCGTAGCAAGCCATACATTTTCATAAGTAAAACACATCCAAAATGTATTTTTAATGAATAGGTAGTGAATATATTATGTATATGTTAACCAGGGTCATGTAGCAGCTCTAAATGTGAGTTGTCACTGAAATTAAAAGTTTAAACAATATTTAGCATATCTAAGCGGATTTGCGCACTGGTAAGCAGGGCTTAGCATCTACCCTATTAAGCAATGGGCAGCCTTGCTAAGCATGTATTCCTGGTGCTTAGCTTACCTCAGCAGTTTCAAAACTGTCCAATCATGGTACAGGGTGGAAAAGTAGCCCTATTTAAACCTCGCAGGTGGGAATACAGCTCATAACCTATTTTATTTATTTATTTATTTTACATTTGTTAACTGGGATGGTCCGACTGGACAAGGTCCATTTACAGTGGAGGACAGGGGAGAAAAGCTCCACTTAATTAAAAGCAACAAATAACAACAATAATGATATTATACATAGTGTAAAAACATTGTTATACTAGTAGTATATAGTGAGAAAAGAAAACAGTAAAGACAGTTCAAATCAACAATATTTACATATGTACATTCTGTTTGTTGTAAAGAACAGAGATTACCACAAATTCCTGTTTGTCAAGGGATACCATTTATAACAATCATGCTTACTGAGGGCATGAAATATGAGAGAAAAAGAAAAAATGTGAAGGTAACAGATTTTAGGACCATGTGACAGATGGACAAAGCCAAGAACTTATAAGATAGGCCTTAAGGGAGTTTTTGAATTGTGATATTTGATGCAGAAGTCACAGATGGAGGGAGATTATTCCAAGTTTTTGCTATACTGTGTGAAAATAGAGCTTTGTCTGCTGTGTTGTTAGCTGAGGTGATAGAGAAGAGTGATTTGTTGGCAGAGCAGAGTGGATGATTTGGTGTATAGTTAGTCAGTAACTGCCTTAGAGCGGTAGTTTTGTTGGGTTGTTTTAGGTTGTTGTATGCTATGACAAATTGGTGATAGATTAGTAGCTGTGGGAGCTCAAGCCACTGAAGTTGCGTAAGAGGAATGCAGCGATGTAAATGGGGAATTATTTGCAAACTTGGCGATTTTGATATAACAAGACTCAAGATTGTCTAGGTCAGATTTCCTAACATAAGCGAGAATTGGGGCTGCATACATTAATGTGGAAAGAAGGTGGGTTTGAGCTAGGGTGACCTTAGATCTGATAAAAAGTTTTAATGTCTGCATAGGGAGCCCATTTTTTGTGTACCTTTTTATAGTTTGAGATATATGGATGTCAAAATGGAGGTTGTTATCTATTTCGATGCCAAGGAGTTTGGTGTGGAGAGAGGGTGAAATGACAGTACCATTACTGGAGGAGATAGAGAAGGAGAGTGGAGAGGTTTTTGCTTTGTTTGGGGAAAAGAGAAGTAGTTTTGTTTTGTTGGGATTTAAGATAACTTGAATATTAGTGATCCACCTTTCTACTGAGGCAAAAGATTCTTGGGTGAGGTGCTGTAGGGTGGTAAGAGATGGGGCTGAGCAGATTAGGGTGAAATCATCTGCATACTGGATTAGTGAGGCCTGCAGGGTAGAGGTATGTAGGTTACTGGTGAAGATAGAAAAGAGCAGTGGACCAAAAATGGAAGCTTGAGGTGCACCAATGGTGGTTGGGAGTAAAGGTGATAAAACTCCTTGCCACTGGCCAGCTTGTTGTCGGTCTGATAGGTAATTTTTAAACCAAGCAATAGTGTTAGGGGTAAAGGCTAAAGAAGTTAGAGTATCTATTAGTATGGAGAGAGAAACCATGTCAAATGCTTTGGAGAGGTCCAGGAATATAGCAGATACAAATCTGTTGTTATTTCTATGTTGGTTAACCAGGTTTGTGAAGGAGAGAAGGGCGGTGGTTGTGCTGTGGTGTGGGCGGCAGTCATGTTGTGTAGGGGAGAGGAGATTGTTTGAGTTTAGGAAATTCATGACTTGAGAGTGTATGCATTTCTCCAGTATCTTTGATAAAGGAGACAGAATGGCAATGGGGCGGTAGTTTGAGAAATCATAGGAGTTTCCACCCTCATGAAGAGGAATAATGTAGGAGATTTTCCACAGTTGAGGAATATAGGATTCCTGTATAGAGTGGTTGATAAGGATTGAGACTGGGTAGGATATAGTTCATAGGTTAGTACTAAGCTAACTGCCCTTGCGAGCCATTTTAAGCCAAGCCAATTATCCCTTGTGAGACTCAAACCCTGCACCTTGTGTTTGTAAGGCAAACACCTTAACCATTAGGCCACCCTCCCAACCCCTGGAGTTGGCAATATGGAGTTGGCAGCCATTTTTAGGAAATTTGCTGGTAAACCGTCTGCTACAAGAGTAGTGGGTTTAAGTTTTAAGAGGTGTTTTTTTATTGTAGAGGTTGGGACAGATCAGAAAGTAAAGGGAGATGTGTTGTTAGGAGCTGTTGGAATGGATGAGTAGCTATTTTTGGATAGTTGAGTAGATAGAGATTTAATGGATTCAATAAAGTGATGGTTGAATTTGGAGGCTATATCGCTATCTGTATTTGCAGAGGTTGAGCTGGGAGCTGGTGTGGTGGTTTTACCAGGTTTTAGTAGGGAGTTAATTGCATGCCAGAACTTTTGAGGGTTGTTGGAGTGTTTGTTTTGGATACTTAGATAGTAGTTCTGTTTATCAAGCCTTGTTTGTTGTTTGACCTGATTCCCAAGGTGTTGATAGTTTTGTTTGGAAAGACTCCTGTTGTCTTTCTTCCAGGTTTTCCATGCCTTATCTCTGGATTTTAATAAGACTCTAGTGGACTTACTAAGCCATGGAGCATAGTGTAGTTTAGCTCTAATTGTTTTTATGGGGCTACTAAATCAAGGATCTTAGTAAGAGTACTATTAAAATAGTCCACTGGTTGGTCCAAGTCAAGGGTGCATAGTGGTTCCCAGTTACATTTTTTAACGTAGTGTTGAGATCTAGAGTGTTAACACTGCAATCATTTCTGGCGTATCTATAGACTGTAGGTTTGGGTCTGTTAATATGTTTGTGTAGGAGGAAAGTTGGGAGGTGGTCGCTAAGTCCATCTGGCAGACAATCTGTATGGTAGTTTTGTTCTGGGTAGTTTACTAATGTTCAATCTAGTATAGAGTCCTTTTGGGACTTTTTGTCTACTCTAGTAGGTTCTTGAATGAGTTGAGAGAATCCGTACTTGAATGAGTTGAGATAATCTGTAAATAACTGGTTGTAGCTCCCCACTGTAGGCAGAATGGCAGGCATTGTTGAAGGCATGCGCTTTAGGGCACAGTGCTAGGGCATACAGAAGTCCAAGGTCATGGTAGGACTCCTCATAAAACACCATGAAGTGAGACTGCTGCAGGACTGGTAACAGTGCTCCCAGTACAAAGTGGAGGTCGGGAAAAGTCTCACCCATGATCTCACCAGTGCCACTGGTATCCCTTGGACTGGTGAGCAGGTCCAGCACCACTATGCTGACCTGAAGTGGAGAAAGAGGGATCTGTTGGAGCAGTGGGTCCAAGAAGCAAGACAGACACATACTGTCCCAGCCATATGTAAGTATGCATACTGAGAAGTGTTTCACCAAAGTCCAGTCTGTGTATGTGATGGATAGTTATGCATAAATGTTTCTCTACCTTCATTACAGCTCCAGTTGAGTGGGCTGCAAACCAAGAAGCCCATGCTAGCAGGCTTCAAAGGCTGCATTGCAAGGTTGGTGAGTAACAATCTAGCTTGTAGTAGTCACACCAAATAAATATAAAGGAGTAGAATGTCACCTGGCAGTATTAAAAATGTGCATGGTTTGTACTGAATAAACCAGACAATATGACAGTAATAGTCTGATATAGGTTATATTTAAATAAAACTAACTGCCTGTCAATAAAATTCTAAATCCCTGGACTGCTTGTGTTTACTCTGGTATTGCAGGACTTGAAATGTTGCATGCACCAAGATCTGATATCTGAATAGTAATGTTGTGTTAACCATCGTTTTCCATACTGTGCTATGTCAGAAAATATGTCTAGGAATGTCTGTATAAGAGTGTTGTATAACATAAGAATGTTGTAATTAAAAGGTCAGATTGTACAATCAAGAGAGAATTTGACAGAAACATTGAAGTAAGAGACAGCAGTTTCTCAAAAGCCCACTCTGATGAAACACAAATTGTTATATTTATAGCGGAAACAGCCACAGTTCGAATCCCGCGAGTGGTAGTAAGCTGTATGCATAATTCCAACTAGGATTTTGTTAATATGTGTAGAAACAGTCAGGTAGTGTTAACATAAATTCACTCCACAGGTCTTCCAGGTGAGTAGCTATGAGAAGAATGTAATTGTACACTGTGTAGAAACATACCACTACCCAACCCAAGGCCTTAGATTGTTGTAAAGTGAGGTAATTCCTGTAGAATAATGATTAGAGCAATGATTGTTAAAGTTGTGAGTACTACAAGCATATACAAGTTCATTAACATCCCCCCACCATATCTGCACCAATATTCTAAACACACAAATCAATGGGTATGTTTTACACCAAACCTACTGTTGGGACATGTGTCCTATTGTTCAACAAATATTGAAATGTGTTTCTATTAATGTTCCCTGTTGAAATACTATCATTGGTGGCCTGTTGCTATCGATGTAACCTGCATGCCATTGTAATAGCCACTCTGGTTCCATATATGCATGTGTTCTGTTTGGTATGCAACTGTTCCCAATCTGTTGTTTTGGTTTAATGGGAATACCTATGCATGCTGTTATAACTAATCCTGGAATGTGTGTATGCATGACTAACCTTTCCCTGCTGTAAACTGCAACACCATAGCACGTCTGGGAAGGCCGATCCCAGTGGATCTGCCTTTCCCACCTCAACTGGCTGTGGCACTGGGCCCCAGTACATCTGGGACCCACCCCAGGGCCTCCTCATCCACTGATCCTGCACCACATTCTGGTGGAACCACCTCAGGAGATGGGGCTTATTCCCCCCCGGGCGTGGCCACAGACAGGATACTGTCACCCAAAGCCAGGTCTGGGGTCTTGTGTGTAGCGAGCTCCGCAGAGAATTGGGAGATCTGTTACACTAGCTTGAGGGCCGCGTGGCAAAATTAGAGGGTCAGCCTGCCCCTCATGCTCAGCCCCCAGCACAGCCACCTTTGGGGCCATGAAGGTGCAGTGGTAACTGCCCATGGGTGTGGACCTCAGACCCACTGTTACCATTTGGGGGCTTGCGGGCTTCTGATTTCCAAACACCCCTTCCCTTCCAAGGTGTTTACCCCCCACATGTGTCATATACCATCCCTGTATGCTGTCTTGTCTTTCTTCCTACATAAGCTACCTCCCCAAATATACCTACTATCCTTCCCCAACATTCCACTCTCACCTTTAAAAAAAAAAGGGCAATCTGTTCCCAAAAAAAAAAATTTCGCCCCACGCATAGCTGTCCATTTTGCACACATGTCCACTGGACACATGTAATCTGGCCTAATTGGCTTCACAACATATTATTGTTGTCCTCACCCCTCTCTCAGGGGGTTGAGTGTCCAAATATACCTCCAAATTCAGTATACATGCACAGCTGTTGCTGTAGAAGAAATGGACAGCTATAGACCTTCCCTACACCCGTCCTGCACATCCCTAGCTATTTTCCCTATTGTCTTTCTCTCTGTGTGTCCCCCTTTTCACCACTTTCTTATCACCCCTTTTTTCTTTTCTTTTAAAAAAATAGTGTAGGGGTAAGCAAAAGTAAGCTGTTTTAAGCAGCATTAAGTGGATTTGTGCAGTGCTAAGCTAAGCATACACAGATTAAGCAAATAGGGGTTTAACCATGTTTTAGCAGTGCTTAGCTCCACATAAACCCACTTACAACTGCTTTAATCACCCTGTCACCATCAGCCACTGTTTTGGCCAGCAACAAACTAATTAGCCCTGCTCAACCTTGAGCACACAACACTATACACCATACTCAGAGCAATGTACCACTACTTCATCTGAGCTACACTACTGAATGTTTTTTCTATATATATCATTCAATATAGGTGTAGAATACTGTGGAACTAATCATGTTTATAATGCATAAATATACAAATATGGATGTGTATGGTGATAGATACAAATGAAAAGTGTATACATCAGATATATGGAGCTGTACATATGAAATTAGACATATAGAATATGCACATATATATCATAAAATAATATATGTGTGTAGATAAAAAAAAAGAAATCTATAGATATAAGTAAACAAATATATATGCATTATATATAGAAATATATCTATACACAGATAAATATATATTAACATAATATATACATATATATATATATATATATATATATATATATACATATATATATATAAATATATATCTAGGTACACACATACATACATACACATACACACACACACACACACACACACACACACACACACACACACACACACACACACACACACATATATATATATATATATATATATATATATATATATATATATATATATATTTATATGCGCATAACCTGTACTGGAGTCATACCCAGTCCCATACCTCCCCACCACTAAGTGCAACAGAACTGGACAAAGGTTGCAAAATGGGGGGGGGGGCAATGGACTAACACTAGGGACACAATGTATGTCCTGCAGGTATAAATGTAGAATGTTGCTACAGGAACAGGGTGTGTGTCAGTATATATGTTCAGAAGGATGTCAGTTATGAAACTGTAATGTATGTCATCATATATTGACAGTAATCGCCACATGATCACAATGATTTACCGCAGGAAGGAATAAATTTACACTGTGCAATAGATGGGAAATATGGGCAATAAACGTGGACAGTCTTGAACAATCTGGCTGGTTGACAGGTATGCTCAGAACAGCTTAGTGCTAGAAAGCATAGCCAAACCTGACAAAGTGGGGGGGGGGGGGCATGAAAATGTAGACATAACTGAAATACTGGTGTAGTTGAACTGACACATTTGATGCCATAAAATCCTCCTGTCTGTTCCAACATCTATTGAGTGGAATAGCACATGTCCAAAGCCCAGTCACCTCCCTGTACTTAGTCACGTAAATCTTCACATCTTCCCACTGATTTGTCAGACATACGCAATGCTTATGGGGGCCAGGCAACACTACACATCTGCCAAATATCTGGACATAACATCACATTAGGGAAAATACACTGAGCTGCTAGCCATGTCACCAAGCAATATCCAAACTACAGGCAGACTGACACAACAGAAAAGCAATCTTGCTATTGGGGAATACACATGTAATTGCAAATATACCAGGCACTCCAGGGATATAACAGCACTGAGAAACAGATACCAGTGTGAAAGTGCATACAGTATAAGGAGTGTGTGAACCAAACTGTCTGCATGTTTGACACTCTCACACTACTCCTACATATACTGGCCCAATACACAGTGTAGTATGATGCCTGACTGTGTTATGGGGCATGTCACAGTCTTACTCTACAAAAATGTAACACTTGATAGAGCACCAGAAACTGGATCAGCATGCAAAGTCAGATAGAAAAAGAAACATAACACTCACATCTACCACCCCCCAATAAAGAAAATATTCACAACACACTGCTACACAATCCTGACAGTCTGTCAACAATAGCCAGAAATGCAAAGATCTCCCAACTTAGGGCTACCATATTTTCTTATACAAAAAAGAGGATGGAAAAATATGTGCTGGTATAATTTTGTCCTCTTAGGGTTGCCAGATTCTTGATTGGCCAGGTTAGGACAAAAGGTCTTTTCATACTAGGTGAAGACCAAAAATAAAGTTTTTTAGTCTTCCACATTAAAGACAAGTAGCTCCGTGTTTGGCGATGCCGTATGCCAGTATACGAGCCAATCAAACACTTGTACAGCAGACCCTCTTCTGTTCGATGTGGAACATCAAACAGTTCTGCATTGAACAGAGCTCCTTTTTATGATATTTTTGATTGGCTTGTATACTGGTATATGAGCCAATCAAAAACTCGCACCATGGACCCTCTTCTGTTTAGTTTGGAACATCAAGCAGTTCCGCGTTGAACAGAGCTCCATTTTTCGATTTTTTTATTCCACCCAGACACTCGGATAGGAGCCCAAAAAGAGGACATGTCCAGGGAAACCCAGACGTATGGTAACCCTATCGCAACTGTACACACTCCCAAAGAATGTCCAGACCTTGTCATCATATATAAGGCCTCTTACACATAACATTTCTGGCTGTCTGATACATAACTGGGATGATATTAGGAATTACGTCACTAAGCAATGATATACCATATCTCTATGCCTCTTACTGCATGATATATTGACAAAGTCTGACATACTCATGGACAGAGGCCTAAACACAGATCTATGATGGAGATTTTGCTGTTATAAACTGAGAAAGCAGCTGGTGTAACAGGGTTTATTGCAACATATCTGTTCTGAGCAATATGAAGTCAGATACAAACATGGATGCTACCATTTACTGACTGCTATCTTACAGAGCATGCTACTGGCCTTCCAAATTCAATAAATGTGTGAGTAACACTCTGATAATAAGAGTGCAAACTCTGGGCAGTTTGAGCTATGTCAACCACATAATACTCTCAAGACTGCAAATCATGCAGAGCAGCCATATCCATGCAAACCCTGTCAAACCAGCATTACTTCAATTGTATAACAACAATACTCACAGACATTTGTCCCTGGTGAGTTGGGCTGTCTTCAGTCTCTGTTGTAAGTTGTTAGTACAACCCTCTGTGATGCTGTGTGGAACACACATCCATGAAAACTTCCTCACAGGCAAAGAAAGGGCCGATGCCTACATGAGGTACAAAGTTATAGGACTGTTTCCCAGCTATTGGCTACAGGAATAATACCACAGAGAGAGAGAGAGAGAGAGAGAGAGAGAACAGCCAAAAATAAGAAGCCCAACAGGCAGAGGAAAAAAAAGAAATCCTCACACCAGGAGAACATCCAACATCAACAGGAAAAAAAAACAGGTATGTCAAACAAGTATGCATGTAATGGACTGCAGTAGGGGTATGTAATAATGGGAAATAGGGAAGTTTAATATACATGTCCCAACAAGACTTGCTGTACGGACATATTGGTGAGCAGAACCTATGGCTATAGCATCTGTATTTGTCTGCAGTGACATAGAATACAGCTCAGGCCCCAAAGACACCCCAGGAAAGGATAATACACATATGGCAAATACTGGCATGTGTGTTGAACAATACTGACTGTGACACTGTTAGGTCAGGCAAATGGATTTCACACATATATCCAGATGTGAATTGTGACTACAACTATGTTATGCATGTTTGTCTGAGAAATGTCATGGAGCTATACAGGGTAGGTGCATAGTGAAATAATGTCACAGCTGTGTGTGTTGGACTGCATGTGATATACCAAGCTCATACCATGCAACTGTCCATTGTTATGCACACTAACCATATATGTGCCTCAGATTTGTAGTCATTTACTCAAAGATTTGTGTCATGTCTTGCAAATAATTGGCAACCTGCAAACAATGACATTACAACATCTCCTTCCCTTTTATTTGCCCATTGTTTTTGGGGTCCCCACAGCAGATCATCTCCACCCATGGCTTCCAGTCCTCTGCATCTTGCTCTCACACACCATACACCTACATGTCTGCCATCACCATGTGCATACATCTTTTGTAGGCCATCTGCTGTCCCTGTAACCTGGCAGCCTCACTTGTTGCAAGATATACTCAGCATACTCCCTCAGTACATGTCCAAACCAACATAATCATGCCACAATCTGGCATTGTCCCCAAGCCATGCAACCTGGGCTGAACCACTAACACACATGTCCCTAATTCTATCCCCCCTACTCCCCCTTGTCACACACAGTGCAAATGTGAACATCCCAAACTCTGCTGTGTCCAGCCCTGAATCCTGCCTGTTTTTACATTCCCACTGTCTGCAACCAATATAATGTAGCCAGTCACACTACCCTCTTGTAGACTTTCCATATCACTCTTAATGGTACTTGTCTGTCACAAATAAGTCCTGACTCCCCTTCCCACCACACGCAACCTGCCTGTACTCACGTGTGCACCTCTTCTTCCATACTACCAATGACTCTGAACTACTGTTCCCAAGTAGTTAAACCTATCCACCTTCCAAACTGTACACCCCGCGTTGTCACCATTCTTCTGTCCCCCACCCCATTCACACACATGTATCCTATGTCCTGCTGACTATCAGTCCTACTCATTCTACAGCATACCCCCACGTCACCAGGGTCTCCCAACCTGTTCCCTAATCTTGCTACAGACCACAATGTCATCTGCAAACTGCGCAGTCAACAGGGGCCCCTGTCTGATCATGTCTGTCAACCTGTCCCTCACCACCGTAAATATGAAAGGACACACAGCTGATCCCTGATGTGCTCCAACCTCCACCTTAAATGCACCTGTCACATCAAAAGCAGAAATAACTGCTGTCACACTAGACTCCTACATATCCTGCAGGTGTCTGTCAGACTCCTCTGGCACCCCTCACCTCCACATACAGTACCACAGCTACTCTCTAGGCAGCATGTCATATGCCCTCTGTAGGTGCGCATAGACACAATGCAGCTGCATCTCAGCCTCAGTGCAGAGCTCCATCAACACTTGTGGATCAACATTTGCATCTCTACTGCTCTTACCTGGCATGAAACCATACTGCAGATCATCAATCATCACCATGTTCTCAACCTAGCTGCCACCACCCTTTACCATTACCGCATCCTGTGACTAATCAATGTTATCCTTCACTTGTTACTACAGCTCTGCAGACTACCCTTGTTCAGATAAGCAGTGCTCATACACATTCACCAACATTTCACACATCCTCTCACTTTCTAAGATTACAGTAAACAATCCAGTTAAAAATACCACTGCCATGTCTCATAAACACCTCCAGGCATCCACAGGTATGTCACCTGGAACAACTGCCTTTCCACTGTTAAACCCCCTCATAGCTATCCTTACATTCTCGTTGATAATCTGTTGCACCTTCTGATTAACCATACCCACCTCAGCCAAACTTCTCCCCCTCCCCCATTTTCCTCATGGAATGGAACAGGTCATCAAAGTGATGTTCCATATGTTCTAAACACACTCCTAGCTTGTTTGTTCCACCCATATTCCTTTATCACCATTTGTGCTGCACATCCTTCCTAGCTATGTGCCTCTGTCTAGCCAATAGGTACAGGCCCTATACGCCATCCATGCTGTCCAGCATTACATACAATCCTCAGACTCCACATCTGTATGTCAGACTCCCCATCCATAGCCATGTCCAACACTCTCTTTGCTATGCACCCATCTCTTTATACTCATGTCTACTTTCTATATATGTCTGTCAATCCCACTTCTCCTTTGCCAACACCTTTCTCTGCATACTCCCCTGTACCTCTTCATTCCACCACCACATGTCTAGGAGCAGTCACCATCTGGACAGCATGTCAACCTGTGTCTGATTGAGCATAGTAGGTCACAGGTGCATTAATGTAATGCTGAGTATGAGTACAAATATTACACATCCACTGAGGGCAATTGGAAGGCCATCCCCAGATATGTCTGCAGTCTCACAGGCAACTATCCAACCCACCCTATAATGAAGGCCAGCCACAGCACATACACACACATCATAGCTAAAGCTGAACTGCTTCAGACATGTTTAGGACAAACATCACCTCCCTGGCTCAACATCAGTATAGGTGGATATGCACACCACATGCACCCCTACCCTCACCATGAATCAGGTGCAAACTGCCTACTTAAACATGATGCTATGCAAGTCCATATAATGGTACTAGGTACAAGAGTATGATTTGCTGTAATGTTGTGGCTACTGATACTCATTACTTGTGAGCTGTCTCTGTAAAGAACTATGGACAATGTCTGATGTCCTGTGATGTGTTTTGCCCTGTTTATGTCTTTTAGGTGTTATGCAGAGGCTTCCAGCCTATGATGTCCAGGAGACAACAGCCATAACTGAGGCCATCCTGCAGCATTCCAACATACTCTTCAGTCAGGGTTGCCAACATCACCAGGAGAGGACAACCTTCTGGGATGACATCACACAGAGAGTAAACATCTTGGGAACCTATGGGTTAATATATGAACAGGCAGGTCAGGCACAGAGCAACTGATCTGATTCGGTGTGTATGGCGCCGGGCTGTGGTGTCAAGGGACTGTTCCTCTACTGGTGGGGGCCAGCCAGAGAGGCCCAACTTATAGCAATGGAGGAGCTCCTTGCCGGCCTTGGGGTAGCCCACAGAGAACAACCAGTACGAGATGTAGCTGACGTGGAGGTGGGTGCCACCCAGGAAACCGTCGAGGAATGTCCAGGTTAGGCAAAAGTCCACATCAGTGTACTGAGGTTACATTCCAACTGTGTACTAACAGTCTTTAGATGCATATGTCATTGCAAAATAGAGTACTGGATGGGGTTTAGTAATGCGCACATGTGCCCATTTCAGGTGAAGAATAGCAAATAGTGTAATATCATTGTATCAGTGCATACATGTAGCATTGCTCCTGGACCAATGGCTATTGCGAAGCTTCTGACAATACCTCTCCCTCACAATACCTAGGTACCTTTCATCAACATGAGGCACAGCAGCCTGGGACTGGTAAGTATGAGATCTTCCTGTTGTGGCTTACCAGTACCCCAGACATTTTAAGGTCATGCATGTGGCCATGCACTGAACTGTTATAGTCAGCAAATTGCATTTATCTGCAAGATCACCTGTGGTGGGGTTCATTGCATGATATCACAGGAGGCTATTTGCATGAGGTGTCACATATCAGTAGCATAACTCACAAACCTGCTCTTGCAGGACATCTGGATAATGATTGCCAAAATGTGGGGATAGAGTGCCAATAGTAGGGACATGTTGTATACAGTACTGTGATACAGTGCATATAAAAGGCGTACACACGTCATAATGCCAGGTATTTGTGAGATATGAAAATGTGAGCACAATACACAAGACCAAAGCCATGCAACATGTCATGTGACCTTTAATCTGTACAATGCAAATGTGAGAAATACAACTCTGTTAGGGGAACATGTATGTGGAGTGGTAAAAGTCCAAGAAGCTAGATGCATATGTGTGGACATAAGGAAGCGCATACCGGGGTATATCAGCGTGTGATACAACCACAGCAGTTGATCATATTGGGTACATACTTGCCATTAATCATGGACTCCTGGAGTACCTGCAAAGAACAGTCAGCTCACATAGCAAGACTATCCCAACACAGACCCACAGTTGCCTGCTACAGAAAAAGCCATGGTTCGACTACAGCCTAACATGCTACAAAGGGGTTGAACGCTCTGGCCACACACATAGTATTGCATATGCCATGTAACACAGTGCCGATAGTCAGCAAAAGGTGTACAAGAGATGGTGCAACAGTGACATTTTGAGGAAGTGGACATCCCTACACATATGTTGAGAAAATCATTCCAGAAATGTCCAGGGAGGCTGCCAGGAGACATACAGCACCTGTGAAGGACTATCAGACATCTCTGGCAAGTACTGGGGGTGTACTACATGTGACAACAATCTTCCATGGACTCCAAATGTCTTGGGTATAGGATGTGTTTTGACAATGGCAGCTGTTCCTCACAACACCCAACATCCAGTTCTGAGTAACATCTGGACAACAATACATCAGCTTTTCAAAATGCATGTGTGGAAATGTGTGAAGGTATTATGAGACCAGGGTTGAACTCTTTTTGTCTACAATTTGGTCATGTTAGGTTTGGCACAGAAACAGCACTGCACAACGGCAGAACAGCACTGCCCACACAGTGAAGCAGGGTGATGGCAGTGTCCTGCTTTGAGTTTGCAGTCCACCAGCTTGATCTGGGGCTGTAGCCAATTTGGATTGTATTATGACCACTTTCAAACACCAGTCCCTTGTGGCTATGATTTGTCTGGTGTCTGCCACATAACTGTGGATGGGGAGGTATCCCAATATTGCACACAACAATGGGCCACACCCTACATCCAAATGAACAAAAGGATGGATTCACATGAACACAATCAACAGTCCACTGTGGCCAAGCCAGAGGCCACACCTACATATAAAATACAGTATGTGTGTTGACCTGACAAGTGCTGTGCACAGGGGATGGCCTTGCAATTGGACAGATTTGGAGGTGTTTGGCAAGGGAGAGTTTGCAAACATTGTCATGTTGAGATGTGCCATGCTGAGAAACACCTCCCCAAGAGGACTGAATGTTGTAATGAGAGCAATAGGTGCTTTACCAAAGTATTGGTTTATGGGTGTGCACATTCTGCAAGCCAGCTATTGTAATACTAACGTGTACAATATGCCACCCCCACATGTTATGTATGTTTCTCATTCAGAATGCACAGGTTACGTGTCATACGAAATGCTGGAAATTTTATGGCAATATTAATGTGGTCTCATGTTATATGTCACAGAACCCTTGCATGTTAAGAGGGGTGTATACACTTACTATATCCACTGTAAGTTTCTGAAGTTGTCTGAGGAAATGCCCTTGTTTTCATATACATGTATTGCAGGTTATGACAACTGGAAATCACAGTATGATATTAAAAGTAGGGTCACCAATCCACTGGTCAAACCAGTAATGTACCAGACCAACATAGGAGGTATGTGCAGCATCAAAATTGTTCTAAAAACTCAGTACCGTTTGTAGTTGTGTTCCCTAGGTTTTGCCACAGTGCTATACAGGTGAACAGTACTGATGTTTACATGGGTGTAATGTTTTCTAGGTGAAGGCTCAACACCTACTAAAGACACTCACACATCCCAGTGGTGTAAAGTAGTAGTAAAACTAAGTTGAAAGGTATGCACTGCATGATGTTTAGGGCCTGTCTAGAGTGTGTCTGTTGTGGTCTGAGTGTGTGTCATGACTGTCACCCTCTGCCTAATGTGAGGTGTGTGTAATGCCTGTGGGACAGTGTGTATGTGTGTGTGTGTGTGTGTGTGTGTGTGTGTGTGTGTGTGTGTGTGTGTGTGTGTGTGTGTGTGTGTGTGTGTGTGTGTGTGTGTGTGTGTGTGTGTGTGTGTGTGTGTGTGTGTGAGTGAGTGTGTGTGTATGAGTGAGTGTGTATAGTAAACCATATAATGATGTAAGTAATGTACATATCTTGTCTTTTCTTCATAGGTGGACATGGTGGTCCCAGTCCCTCCCACTATACAAGTGATGTTACCTTGTTTGGTAACTCTGACCATGATGATAACTATATGGGGCACAGGTGTGGTTGTCATGGGCTGCAGCTGTGTCCCCGGTTGGCATCCCACCTTTGTCAACCCCATCCCCATACACAGTCACAATGCCCACACATTCCCTGTCACCAGTAGCCACAAGTGAAGGACAGCTGGGTGCAGGCACAGGACATGCAAGTGTGGAGACTATGGCAAGTGAGCAGCCAGCCACTATCCATAGCCAGACTGCTGGTGAGGTCACATACAGGCAGATGGGCATGGTTGGTTGAAGGAGGATTGCTGCCTGTCCAGCCCATGTAGCAAGTGCCAATGCAGCAGTTGCAGGTGCATGTTCTGGGCTATAATGGATGCACAGGGTTGTGGCAGAACATCTCCCTGGTGCTCATGGTTGTCTCCAGGACCTTGTTGCATCCAGGAGTGAGGGCAATGAGATCATGGCTAGATGGTTGGGTAAGGTCAGGGCACTCATCAGCCGTGGAATATCTGTGCTTGAACGTTTGGCAGGGGATAGGCAGCAGCTGTGTAGACATAGCTCAGCACCACAATCAGCTGGGGTCCACGTGGCTGTGCACCATCACGCTCCCATTGTGGCAGTGACACTGGCAGTACTGAGGGTGGTGTGCTGTCCACACCACGATGTAGCAGGCCATGGGCATGTGGTCCTGGCGGGTCCCAAAAGGATTGCGGTTCCAGCAGACATCAGTCACCATCAGAGAGTAGTACTGCCTCAGGCCTTGGGCTGGTGGTGCCAGTCAAACCCATGGCAGGTCCAGTTCCCATGTCCATCGCCAGAGATGGTGAACTGTACACCCTGCCATGTATGTCCCACAGCTGTCCACAAAACATCAGTGTAGGACAGCCACATGGTGTGACTGTGTGCAGGCAGACACACACACACACATATCACAACCAGGAAAGAGGTCACTTCCACACACATGCACCAAACATGCGCAGGCCATATCATTCCCACACCCCAAACACACACCCATAATGTCAACTGAATGGCACAGCCTAAGCCTTTGGCAAACCCGCGCAACACCCTGTGCATATGATGAAACCTGTGCCAGATCCCTGCCATCCAAACCATCAATGCAGGGACATGCAAATATGGGTCTGATGCACAGGGTGAACATACTAAATTGTAGCTATGTAATGT
Source organism: Protopterus annectens (assembly GCF_019279795.1). NCBI lineage: Eukaryota > Metazoa > Chordata > Ceratodontiformes > Protopteridae > Protopterus > Protopterus annectens. Next base: position 635,229,357 of record NC_056729.1, on the reverse strand, counting down.
TGTGTAAGGTGCTGTCATCTGGCATGGATAAGGGGTACACCTCAGAGTGTGTGTACAGTTTTGGCCATTGTGCATTCTTGCCATTAGTAATGCTGAGTGAATGTGTTCTCACAGTCTGTATTCTGTTTGTGTTCTGTTTGTGTTCTAGGTGTCTGTGTGTCACCAGGATGTGGGCCTGCAGGACGTCCAAGGGTATGTCAGTGTGATAACACATCAGTCGTGTCATAGGCGAGGTACAGCTCTATCTGCTCAGATTTCCAAGGTCTGTGTAACAGTGACCGCATATGTCCCACAGCTTATAGTGCCGAGTCTTGTAGATAGGTATGTGGTGATTGACATATTTTGTTGTAGAGTAGAGAACGGCCAATGTAGTGGGTTGAACACATCTACATTTGCTGATAACCACACCCCCAGGGGATATTGCATCAACTACTATACACACACACACACACACACACACACACACACACACACACACACACACACACACACACACACACACACACACACACACACACACACACACACACAAATTTGCCAGTACTGGGATCCATAGGTTCATAGATTCATATGTGTGGTCAGTGTGAATAGCCATGAAGGCTGTACAACTGCTTATAAGTGCCTTAATCAATCTGTATCCAACAGCCCTTGTTCTGGTCAGCAGAAAAATAAACAGCCCTTGAATCCAGAACCTTGCTCACCATAGTCAAAATAATTTACCAGTAAGCCACCTCAGCTGTATAGTTTTAGGATGTTTTCTCACACATACCCTTCTTTACAGCCAATTTACTTTAGGAAAGAGACACTGTGCAATTAGGAAGGATTGGTATCTATAAATATACATATCTGAACAGAAACATACATAGGGAGATATGTAGGGAGATCCATATATGTGTACAACAATATATAGATGTATTACCAATGCATACTAAGGTGTACACACACACACACACACACACACATATATATATATATATATATATATATATATATATATATATATATATATATATATATATATATATATATATATATATATATATATATATATATATATATATATATATATATATATATATATATATATGTGTGTGTGTACACACATGTATGTAAATATATATATATATATATATATATATATATATATATATATATATACACACGGGTCTACTTCACTTCACTGACACGCCACAAAGCTGACACCCAAAACACTGACACCAAAAGAAAGAAAACACATAATACCGACAACTCACAAAACCAACACCATAACACCGACACCTAAAACACTGACACACAAAACATAAACTACATATTACACACAACTATATATGCACTAACCTTAACCCAAACCCTAACCCTAAGGTCCGACACTACTGCACACTTTCCCTACCCGCACCCTAACCCTAACTCACTTAACCCACCCTTAAACCTAATGTCCGTCACTATCGCACACTTACCCTACTTGTACCCTAACCCTAACTCACTTAACCCACATTTAAATATAAAGTCCGTCACTATCGCACACTCACCTTTCACGCACCCTAACCCTAAATCCCTCACTATTGCACACTTACCTGTCTGCTCCCTAACCCTAAATTCCTCACTATTGCACACTTACCGAGTTGCGCTCACACGTTGCCCATGTCGGTGTTTCGGCTGTCGGGATTTCACCTTGTCGATCATCTGCGTCGTCGGTCTTTTGGTGTCAGTCTTTTGGGTGTTGGCTTTGTGGCGTGTCGGTGAAGTGAAGTAGACCCATATACACACATGTATACAAATATATATATACACATACATATATATATATATATATATATATATATATATATATATATATATATATATATATATACATATGCAGTATGGCAGGTGTTGGAGAGGGCATGTGCTTTCGGGTGCAGCGCTAGGGCATACAGGAGTTCAAGGTCATAGTGGGACTCCCTGTAAAAAAACATGATGTGGGATTGTTGCAGGACCAGTACCAGGGCTCCCAATACAAAGCGGAACACTGGAAAAGTCTCATCCATGATTTCACGAGTGCCACTGGTATCTCTCGGATTGGTGAACAGGTCCAGCACCACTATGGTTCATAGGTTCATAGGTTCATAGGTTTATACTAGGCTATCTGCCCAAGGGCATTTATAAGCCTAGCCCAGAGTTTTGTGGATTTCACCACCCCTTTAGTTTGGAGGATACTATGCCCATTATTTTGCTGTGCCTCTGTCAAGCAGTGACACTGAGATAATCCCTGGGGTATATCTGCGATCTCCCATCCATTGGTCAAGATTTCTCTTGAACAAAGCCAGCGAGGTGCTCTGCCTCACATGTACCGGGATTTTGTTCCACAGCATAGGGAGTCTCTGGGTGATGAATCTGTCCCTCCAGCATGTCCTATTTATAACCGTGTCAAGGTTTAAGTCTCCCGCCCTTGTAGTTCTGAGGGATCTAGATTTTTTGAGGTGAAGCATGTTCATCAATTCTGTGTTGGACATGGCCTTGTATGTCAGGCACAGGTCACCTCTGAGCAGACGGTAAGCGACTGAATAAATCTGGAGTTCCTTCAGTCGGGCAGCATAGGATATATTTCTGAGACCCTTTATCCTTTTGGTGAGGAATTTTTGGGGCCTTTCCAGTTGCTGCAGGTGTCGTGTCAGATACATTCCGAATGGGGCATTGTACTCAATCATTGGTCTGATGAGCAATGAGTACAGGGGGATGATGACTTCCCTTGATCTAGATGTGAATCCCTTCATGATCAGGTGGGCAATGTAAAAGGTCTTCCTAACTACTTTGGCAACGTGAGTGTCAAACGAAAGGTTACTGTCAACCTGGGTCCCCAGATCCCTGATAACCTCTTCTGAGCTCAGTGGGTTGCCACCTATATGGTAGCTAGGGGTAACCTTGTTTTTCCCAAAGGGTATGACTATGCATTTTTGGCTTAACTTTAGGCCATGGCTCTGGCACCAGTTATCCATTTCTATAAGACCCTTCTGAAGGATATCTGTGTCAGATGTGTTCTCAACTATGGCCCAGTTTGCAGTCATCTGCAAATTTTGTCAGCCATAATCCTCCTGTGTTTGCTTGTACTTCTGAAAAGTAGATGCCGAACAGGAGTGGGCCCAGGACAGACCTGTGGGACACCACTTGTGACAGGCTTTGAGTCTGACATGGCGCCAGCAACTCTGACCCTGTGGGTTCTGTCACTTAGCCAGTTTGCAACCCATCTTGTGACGTATGGGTTTACATTTAAGCTGATAAGTTTTTCAATGATACCTGAGTGGGGTATTGTGCCGAAAGCCTTTGCCAGGTCAAGGTAGGCTGTGTGGACTGCCTTTCCCTCATCAATGGCCTTGGTGACTGTTTCAAATAAGTCAACCAAGTTCAAAAGGCATGATCTGCCTTTGACACAGCCAAACTGGGTCGGATCCAAAGTCTGCAAGTCCCCTATGTCTTTATTTATGAGTTCCATTATGATCCCCTCCATAGCTTTGCAGATCAGGCTTGTCAAGCTGATGGGACGGTAATTTCCAGGGTCAGTGGAGAGGCACCGCCTTTGTGAAGTGGGACCACAGTTGCCGTACCACTTGAGCACGTATCTTGAGGTGAGGCTAAGATTAAACAGCTGCCCTAACTGTGGGTTTAATTCCTCATTGAGTTCATGGAGCACACAACCAGGGACACCATCTGGTCCCATGGATGCTGTGTTTTTTGCCTTGGAGAGAGCAGTTCTCACCTGAGCGCTTGAGATGTTTGGGGGGTTACAATCCTCTGGTATAGATATCTCACCTTTTGGGGGGGGGGAGAAGTTTGCACTGAACCTGTCAGCCAGTATGTTGGCAATGTCTGTAGGTTCAGTAATTTTTACATCATTTTGAACTAATTCTGAGCATATCTGGGAGTTTCCTCCCAGGTTTCTAACATAGCTAAAGAAGGCCTTATGATTGTCTTTTGAGTCCTTAGCGATTTTTCTCTCAAAATTTGCCTTGGATGATTTTATGAGAGCTCTTAGTTTTTTACTTATAATGATCAAAGGTGTTTTCCCTTTTAAGGATTTTGCTCTATCTTGTAGTAGCTTCCTCCTTTTGTTGTAGAGTTTGTTTATGGCTGGGGTCTACCAGACTGGACGCTTGCCTTTGGTACAAAGAGTCTTTGTTTTGTTTGGGATTGCCTGATCCATGCAGTCCTGTAGGTGCTGGTAGAAGGCATTTGTAAGTGATTCAGTGGCTTGAGTAATGGTTTCCACAGGCTCGGGGGCCTTAAAGGAGACCACACCAGTTTTTAGAAGTGTGAAGTCGGCTTTTGAGAAGTTCTTCACTGTGGTCTTTTTTATCTCAGGTGGGGGGGGATGTGGACTTCCAGTGAGATTAGTTTATAGTCTGATCTCACCAGTGAGGGGTATATTTCTGGTGTTGAACATTGTGATCCCATGTTCGTGATGATGAGATCTAGTATGTTTTCTCCTCTTGTGGGGATGGTGACTAGTTGTTCCATGGCATTTGAGTTTATGAACTCTAGGAACCTTTGGGCTAGAGTGTTGGGGCTTGAGTAGTGATCCCAGTCTATATTTGGGTAGTTGAAGTCACCCAGTATGATGGTGTTTGGAGATACATTTATCCCCTCCAGTGTTTTCAGGAAAGCTATGTGAGGTTCCTGAGATTGAGAGGGTGGCCTGTAACATGCTACAAATTGCAGAGCAGTCTTGCCTATGGTTAATTGCACCTGGATGGTCTCCGATGCATCATGCGTTGCCACCAACCTTGAGGTGTGGGTGTCCTTGATGAATATAGACACCCCTCCTTCTTGGTGTTGTCTGGATTTTGGGCCGAACGCATGATATGAGGTAAAACCTGATAGTGCCGGGGTGCACTCTGGAGCCTTGAACCAGGTTTCAGTCACAGCACAGACATCGATGTTCTCCGTACTGAGAAGGACCTTGAGTGCGTGCATCTTGAGGTTGAGACTTCTGGCATTGAGCAGCATTACCCTTAGTTTTTTTCCTTTTTTGTGTACTAGGGTGGTAGGTTTAGAATTTGAGCATTGCCTAAAAAAGGCACTATGGGGGTGGCAAGAGCCTTTGCCAATATCTGGAAGCCCAGGGGTGACAGGTGCAAGCCGTCCCTTGTGAAGCAGC